>NC_044190.1:41364159-41392777 GCF_900880675.1 Sparus aurata | reverse complement strand
ACAAAACGGGTGGTAGCAAAGAAACACAAAGAGTGGCTGTAAAAGGGGTGAGTTTTGGGAGAAATCCCAAGAAACCGAAGAAAGCTGACAGCAACTAACGCACACACACGCACACACACACACTCACTCATGAATTGAAATGTTTGCAACCCAGTTTTTGACATGTGGTGTTATGAAATGTGTTTGTAATTGAATAATGTCACTGATGAAAAGGTGTATTTTCATGAACGATTCAACTTTAAAAAAGGGAAGGAAATTAATTTAATAAGTACATTTCTAGTTCTGAAGAAGCCCAACTCGACTCCAGGTGTGTCTCTCTGGATATAGAGGCATCGGACATACCACGCTTGCGAATTCACCCCCTCTTTTTAATACTAATCAGTTGTGTATGGCTTTCAGGCTTGTTGGTAAAGGCGGCCCACATCAGTTCTTTCCTAAGGAAAGCCCTGAAGGAAATTCCGGCGGCTCTGCGTAAGTATTTAGTTAGTGTTTTTTTGTTTTTTGTTTTTTTTTCCCCAGAGAAGCACAACAGGGTGTCACTCACTCGCTGGTTGACAATATTCCTCTACTTTACAGTCACCCTGGAAGCGACTCCAGGCAAAACTAGCCTGGAGGACTTCTATGGCTTGCTTGCTGGCTTCATTGTGTGCGTGACTGGCCACAGGAGGGGGGTCCTGGCTGACATGAGGGTGGAGGATGTCATCTCAGCGGACTGTGATGCTTCTGGACGGCGGATTATTGGAGTAAGAGAGTGTGTGTGTGTGTGTGTGTGAGATTTAATAATTCCAAAAATGTATTTTCATGCATTACTTTCCAAAAAGCGAATTGAATTTGCTCGTTGTTTCAAAACATAAATACAATCTTCTAATTATTTCAAAGAAATGTAGTTTCCAAAAAGTGAATATAATGTGCTTGTTATTCCAAAAAAATGAATATCATGTGCTTGTTATTCCAAAAGAATGAATATCATGTGCTTGTTGTTCCAAAAAAATGAATATCATGTGCTTGTTATTCCAAAAAAATGAATATCATGTGCTTGTTATTCCAAAAAAATGAATATCATGTGCTTCTTATTCCAAAAAAATGAATATCATGTGCTTCTTATTCCAAAAGGTGAATACAATTGCCCGTTTATGCCAAAAGGTGGATACATTTTGCTAATTGTTCCACAAAACATCTTTTAATCTCTTTGTCTGTCAAACATTGTGTCAACATCCCATGCAATCGTTTTCCATTTTCTCTGCCCTTCCTTTGCCCTCTGTCACCGTTTCCGTTTTTGTTTCTCAGGTGGAGCAGCATAGGACGGAGGACACATTCGGTCGGGCCTTGATTCCCCTTTACAAGGAAGAGTATCGCTGGTTGAACCGGTTCATCTACCACCGCCACAGCTTCCCCTGCGGCGATGCTGAGCTTTTCTTTTCCAACAACAACGGCGGCCTCTGCGGCAATCTGCTGGAGTCGTTCCAGGCGAGCTGGAAACGCTTCGGCCTTCCCGGGACGCCCACGTTCACGCTCATCCGCACCAGCATCAGCACCTGTGTAAGCCCCGTTTTACAATCGGTTACCGCTACTCTTTTAATCCTCCACAGGGTGGACGAGCTGTGTCGGTACCGACTCAACTCGAGCAACTCACCTGCCCCACTGAGGGTGTCTTTTTCTCAACTTGTTTTCTGTCTTTGTAGATCGAGGCTTCTCTGGACCCAGGGAAGAAGCTCAACGTCCGACGGATGATGTGCCATTCAAATGCAAACGCGGAGGAATTCTGCAGCACCGACATGGACTTTCAGGAGGCGTTCCAGACGCGGGCCGACGTGGCTGATGCCCTTTGCCAGAGCTGGCAAGCGAGTGCAGAACAGGACGGGGACACTGACCAATCGGCGAACACCGAGGACGAGCTGGTGAGCGAGGAGGAAGAAGACGTTGAGGCTGGCTCGGAGACGCAGGGAGAAACGGAGACCCGGCAGGAGGTGCAGAAGGGAGGAGTGAGAGGCGAACGCAGCAGCCCCAAGGAAACTGGGGGAACTGACCCTGGGCCAATGCAGACGAGACGGCAAAAGCGGTCTGGAAAACGGCCGCGCAGCGACACGGACAACGAGCAGGCTTCGCAGGGCAGAGGAGCAAAGATGGCCAGGGGGGAGCAGAAGGCTGGAAAGAGTATCAAAGGCGAGCAGGCAGCACGTTTGCCTCGAGGTGAGGCGGACGATGCGTACCGTACAAAGACTCAAGACGGTCCAGAGGATGACATTGTCATCAACCTCGACTCCCCAGACGGTGAATCCTCGCCCTCACCAAGACGGTTGACTTTTGAGCAGATGGAGGGTGAAATCGTTAGCCTTTCCTCTTCAGAGGACAATTCATCCAGCAGAGACACAGAGACAATGTTGGGCGAGGTGGGTGGCGAAGAGCCAGCGGCGACCGAGGTGGACGAGGCGGCGGCTGCAGCAGCGACCGAAGCAGTCAGCGAGGTGGACGAGGCGGCAGCGACAGCAGCAGTTAACGAGATGGACGAGGGGGGGGGGGGCGGCTGCAGCACTGACAGAAGCAGTCAGCGAGGTGGACGAGGCGGCGGCGGCTGCAGCACTGACAGAAGCAGTCAGCGAGGTGGACGAGGCGGCAGCGACAGCAGCAGTTAACGAGGCGGCAGCGACAGCAGCAGTTAACGAGGTGGCGGCGGCTGCAGCAGCGACGGAGGAAGTCGGCCGGGTGGACGAGGTGGCGGCAGTGACAGAAGCAGCTGACGAGGTGGCGGCGGCTGTAGCAGCGACGGAAGCAGTCGGCGAGGTGGACGAGGCGGCAGCGACAGAAGCAGCTAAAGAGATGGACGAGGTGGCGGCGGCTGCAGCAGCGACGGAGGCAGTTAGCGAGGTGGACGATGCGGCGGCTGCAGCAGCGACGGAGGCAGTTGGCGAGGTGGACGATGATGCGGCTGCAGCAGCGAACGAGGCAGTTGGCGAGGTGGACGATGATGCGGCTGCAGCAGCGAACGAGGCAGTTGGCGAGGTGGACGATGATGCGGCTGCAGCAGCGAACGAGGCAGTTGGCGAGGTGGACGATGCGGCGGCTGCAGCAGCAACCGAGGCAGTTAGCGAGGTGGACGATGCGGCGGCTGCAGCAGCAACCGAGGCAGTTAGCGAGGTGGACGATGCAGCGGCTGCAGCAGCGACCGAGGGGGAAGAGGAAGCGTGTACTAGTGCGGGAAAGAACACGATGCCAAAGAAGCCTCCAAGTCCGTATGTGTTGCTCGCAAAAAAGAGGTTGGGCAAGTACCGCTACCTTCAGTCTTCAGCCCGTGGGGCCAAATCTGCCGTGGCCCTCAGCCCGAGAAAGCTGCGCTCAAGGCATTCCCAGCCGCAGCAGGAAAAGGTTCACCACGAGAAGACTGCAAGTGAAACCGAGAGTGTGAGTGTGAATAAGTAAATGTGTGTTTTTTGTTTGCAAGTGTCCTAAAACTTGCGTTTGTCAGCTTTTTCACTGTTTCTCCTAAATAAAAAGTTGACCACGAAGTCGGTATTTGGCGCTTTCTTTAAAAAGACAATTCCGGGGTGTGTTTCAAGGAAATGGTATTGTCTTATCATTTCCAGAATGCAAACGCTTTATTGTAAAGGAGAGAATGTTACAACAAAATGCTAGCACTAGCCGAAAATTAACAATATACTTTTTAAAAAGGGTGAGAAATGGAATAGATTGTATATGTAAACAGCATATGGTAAAAACTTGCATTCATTGGCTGTTTCTCGTCCAATGACAATTGGTGAGCCTCCCCGACAGGAAATGCATCCACCTCATATCACCTGAGAAGAAACGGCAACAACAGCCCTCCAGCGATTTAATGAAAACACCTAAATCTGTATTGGTATGGATGACTAAACATTACAAATGTACCATAATATTTGCTAAATATTCCAAAAACTGAATATCAACAGCTAAAGCTTCCAAGTGTAACGGCATTTTAAAAAAAAAATCTCAGCGCTTATTTGTTAAGTCTTCCAATTCTCTAATAATAGTTGCTAAATGATTCCTGAAAGCGAATCTTATTGCTATAACTTTTAAATGTAGCATAATGGTTGCTAAAAAAAAATGTTAAAGTGTATATTCATTACTAAAACTTTCAGAGGTAACATAACAGTTGCTAAATGATTTCAAAAGATCAATATTGATTGCTAAATCTCCCAACTGCAAACTAATGCTTCATTTCATGAAGTGAATATTATAACTAAATCGTTCAAGTTGGGCCTGTAAATGTCTCTGTGTTCCAAATAGTGCATGTATTGCATCACCTTTGCGCCTATTTCAAGAACAAAGACGTGTATTGGAAGATCAGTGATTTTTGTCTCCTTTATTTTTCTTCGCCAGAGGAGAGAGACGATGCCCCGCATTTTGACCCCTTGCCCGCTGTGCACGGTGCCCTACATGGCCGTGCGCCAGCACCCCCTGAAGCTTCGCTGTCCGTTCTGCAGGCACATGGACTCGGCGCGACTTGACAAGCACCTGGATAGCGACATCGACGTTAGTTCCTTTTTCCACTCTTATATCGGCAGAACGTGAGCGTGCGTGCGTGTGATGCTGTGATTACCTTCACTGTGCTTTCTTGCTCTTACAGAAGACGAGGCGGAGGTCCATCATCAAGACAGCAAAGCAGCACTTGAGATTGAGAGGCCTGAGGAGACTAAGGAAGACAAATCCCCAGCCACCAATGGTGAGCACGCTCGACATCGACAAGCTCAGCTCCAGCAGTGAGGATGAAGATGGAGAGGAGGGCACTGGGGTGGAGAACTCACCAGGTTTTGCAGGCCGCAGCCGCAGCCCCAGCCCCAGCCACAGCACTTCCTCTGCCTCTTCTCATGCCCATCCATCCCAAACGTGTCATCACTGTCTCGACCTCAAGATGAAAATTCGCCGGCTGAAGGGCAAACTGTATGCTGCCGAGAGTCGTACCTCACTGCCTTACCATCCAGATCCAGCGCCGATCCAGCGCTCCACGCCTCCGATCCAGCGCTCCACGCCTCCGATCCAGCGCTCCACGCCTCCGATCCAGCGCTCCACGCCTCCGATCCAGCGCTCCACGCCTCCGATCCAGCGCTCCACGCCTCGGAGCCAACCCTCCACCCCTCAGGGCCAGCAGCAGCAGCCGCAGCGGGAGTGGTCGACTCCCCAGAAGCCTCAGTCCACTTCCCACAGCCAGCACTCGACCCCTCCGAAGCAACGCTCTGCTCCTCCGAGCCAGAGCTCAACACCCCAGAAGCAGCAGTCCACGCCTCAGAAGCCGCCTCCTTCTCCTCAAAGCCAGTGCTCGACTCCTCAGCAGCAGCAGTCCGCCCCTCAGACTTCAGACACTCCATCTCGGCACAAGTTCGAGAGGAGAGTGACGGTGATTTCAAAACGTGAATACAATTTGCTAAGTATTCCAATAAGTGTATAAGATGTGCTATGTTTTTTAAAACATGAATACAAATGGCTAAATGTTTAAAAAAAAGAAACATGGATTAATTTCTGTATCCTTCACATATTCATGAAGAACAAACGATGACACGTGTGGCGCACGCTCGGCGGTGGCTCCTTTTCATGGTGGATCGTACCATACCGGACATGTCCTTCAGCTTTTTGAAGAACCGAGACAGGCTGTTTGAGTAAATCATTTATATTTCATTTCAACATCTTTCAACACTGCACATATTTTCACAGCAATATATTTGCATGATGATGACATGTGTACAGAGGAGGGAGAACTTGGGTGTGTTTACTGTATGTCTTTCATCTCTCAGATGGACCGAGACCGTGAAGGAAAACGCTCCGACTACCCAGCTGATCATCATCGGAAGTGCTCCGGCATTTCTGAAGTTCCTTTTAGAAGCCCAACACCCCGATGTCACAGCTCCCAGTAAGCGCTTACAAAAAGCTCTGTGGACACTGAAGACGATGGCAATGATGTGCAGGAAGGGCCTGGAGCGCCACCGCCAGGCTGTGCGCAATAAAACATCAGGCAGGTCTAACAAATGTTTTTGCTCCCAGTCAGTCAGGATACTACAGCTTACTTGCTGGCTTAATCATCTGTGTGACTGGCCACAGGAGGGGGGCCCTGGCTGACATGAGGGTGGAGGAAGTGACCTCAGCGGACTGTGATGCTTCCGGACGGCGGATTATTGGAGTAAGAACATGCTGCCTGCAGACTACTTTTTTTTTTTTTTTTTTTCTCTTTTTTTTCAATGCAAGAACCCACCCAGTGTTTAATTTAACCCAAGAGTGTGTTGAATATGTGTTGCCACACTTGGCAGTGTATTTCATGCAGTAGTTTCCAAAAAGTAAATACTTTTTGCTTATTATTTTAAAAAGTGAATACTTTTTGCTAATCATTACACAAAACTAATCTTTCTTTCAAATATTGTATCAACATCGCATGCAATCGTTCTCTCGGCCCTTCCTTTGCCCTTTGGCACTCCTCATGCGGTCTGTGCCTGCTGACGCCACAGCTTTAATGCTTGGTCGTAAGTGAGCGAGCATCACAGTTTCCTGTCTGTTTCTCAGGTGGCGCGGCATAGGACGAAGTGTGCGTTTGGTCGGGCTTTGACCCCCTCTACAAGGAAGAGTATCACTGGTTGAACTGCCTCATCTACCACCGCCACCTCTTCCCCTGGGGAGCTTTTCTGAGCTTTTCTTTTCAAACGGCAGACGCTGCGGCCACCTGCTCGAGTTGGAAACACTCGGGCCTTCCCGGGACGCCGACGTTGCGCTCGTCTGCACCGGCATCGGCACCTGTGTAAGACCCGTTTTTATAGGAGTACGAACCGCTACTCCTTTTTTAATGCTACTTTAGTACTGATGCAACTCACCTGCTCCACTGAAAGTGTTTTTCTCAATTTGTTTCTGTTTTTGTAGGTCGAGGTTTCTCTGGACCGGGGGAAGGAGGCCAACGTCTGCCGGATGATGTGCCACTCCAATGCAAATGCGGAGGAATTCTACACGGCTGACATGGACTTTCAGCAGGCGTTCGAAGTGCGGGCCGACCTGGCTGACGACGGTGGCTGCAGCAACGACAGAGGCAGTGGACGAGGCGGCAGCGGCGGCTGCAGCAGCAGCGACCAAAGCGGTCAACGAGGCGGCAGCGGCGTGTGTGGGCTTTCACTGTTGCTCTTGAATAAAAAGTGATGATGATGAAGTCGATAATTGGCGCCTTCTTTAAAAAACAATTTTGGGGTGTGTTCCAAAGAATTGGGATTGTTTTATCATTTACAAACTGCAAACACTTTATTGTGAAGGAGAGAATGTTACAACAAAACGCTAGCACTGGCCAAAAACTAACAATATACTTTTTAAAAAGGGTGAGAAATGGAATAGATTTGTACATGGAAACATGATATGGAAAAAAAAAAAAAAAATTACATTCATTGGTTGTTTCTCCTCCAATGACAATTGGTGAGCCTCCTGGACAGGAAATGCATCCACATATCACCTGAGAAGAAACGGCAGCAACATTGACAGTAAGTGTGACGGCAAAAACGAAATAAAATCAATAATCCCTCCAGCCATTTAATTGAAACACCTAAATTTGTATTGGTATAGATGACTAAACCTTCCAAATGTACCATAATACTTGCAAAATAATTCTAAAAAGCAATTTTAATTGCTAAACCTTTTAAGTGTACCATAATATTTGCTAAATAATCTAAAAAGTGAAAATTGATTGCTAAAGTTTCCAAGTGTAATACTATTTTTAAAATGATTCCAAAATGCAAACACTTTATTGTGAAGGAGAGAATGTTACAACAAAACGCTGGCACTGGCCAAAAACTAACAATATACTTTTTAAAAAGGGTGAGAAGTGGAATAGATTTGTACATGTAAACATGATATGGAAATTTTTTTTTACATTCATTGGTTGTTTCTCCTCCAATGACAATTGGTGAGCCTCCTGGACAGGAAATGCATCCACCTCATATCACCTGAGAAGAAACGGCAGCAACATTGACAGTAAGTGTGACGGCAAAAACGAAATAAAATCAATAATCCCTCCAGCCATTTAATTGAAACACCTAAATTTGTATTGGTATAGATGACTAAACCTTCCAAATGTACCATAATACTTGCAAAATAATTCTAAAAAGCAATTTTAATTGCTAAACCTTTTAAGTGTACCATAATATTTGCTAAATAATTTAAAAAGTGAAAATTGATTGCTAAAGCTTTCAAGTGTAACACCATTTTTAGAAATGATTCCAAAAAATGAATACTAATTGCTAAAACTTTTAAGTGTAACACGAAGTGTTAGATTATTCCAGAAAGTGAATATGAATTGCCAAAGCTTCCAAGTTTGGCATATATATGACTATGTATTCCATATAGTGCACATAAATCACAAGTCTTCCAATCCATTCTTTCATCAGAGGAGACGATGCCCCAGAGTTTTTCCGCTTGTCCGCTCTGCACGGTGCCCTACATCGGCGTGCGGCAGCATCTTCTTAAGTTCCACCACGTCGCAAACAAAATGGAACTAAAGCTGCTCCTCGGCTATGCCTCTGCAACGTAAGTCCCGTTGAGCAGCCCTGATAAATCGCGATCGTCTGCTGGAAACTGACCTGTTTCACACCTTCACTGTTGTCTCCTTAATTGTATCATTGCTGTTTCATTTCTAGCCACTGTGGCAAGCTTCGCTGTCCACTTTGCAGGCACAAGACATTTGTGAGACTAGACAAGCACCTGGAAACTGTGCACAATGACATCGATGTAAGTTCCTTTTTCCTCTTTTAATATCGAACAGAATGTCAATGACCTATATGTGTAGTGCCGCGATTTACCTTTACCGTGCTTTCTTGCTCTTAAAGAAAAGGGGGCAGAAGTCCATCATCAAGAAGGCAAAGCGGGACGGGAGATTAAGAAGCCTGAGGAGACTGCGAAGGTCTAATCCCCAGCCAGCAATGGTGAGCACCCTGGACATCGACAATCTGAGTCCGAGCAGTGAGGAAGAAGAGGGAGAGGAGAGAGAGGAGGGCACTGGTTTGGCAAAGTCACCAGGGATTGCTAGCGTCATCCCCAGCCGCAGTGATTCCTCTGTCTCTTCTCATCCCCATCTATCTCAAACGTGTGGAAACTGTGTCCGTCTCCGGACAAAGATTCGCTGGCTGAAGGACAAACTGCATGCTTCTGAAAGTCAGATGACACTGCTAACTCAGCAGCTCTCCACTCCTCAAAAGCTGCCGCAGCAGCAGCAGCAACAGTCATCTCAGACTCCACCTCGGAACAAGTTTGACAGGGCAAAAACGGCGAGTGGCCCGGGTGGAGCACCTCGATATGGTATTAATTTTTTTGTGTTGGTCACCTATAAGATATTCCTTTATTAGTCCCACAATGGGGACATTTGCATTGTCACAGCAGCGAGTGGACAGTAAACAGGCTAAAATTCATACACATTCACATACTGTCGGGAGCAGCGGACAGCCGCTCTGCCTCTAGACGTCAGCCTCTGTTGTATCACTGATAAAGCTACAAAAATCACTCCCTGCTTTGTGTGTCTCTCCTTTTCACACAGAAAAAGTTCTAAACGTGTGGTTCCAGCACATCTGTGGCAGCACCAAACGTCAGGCGGAGAACGGCAAAATGCGTGTGGCGCATGCTCGGCGGTGGCTTCTTTTCATGGCACATCCTGCGACACCTGAAATGACCTTCAGGTTTTTGAGGAAGCGAGACAGGCTGTTTGAGTAAATCATTTTATTTTTCACTTTAACATCTTTCAACACTGCACACATTTTCACAGCAATGTATTTGCATGATGATGATACGTGTACAGAGGAGCGAGAGGGAGAGAAGCACATTGAAAAACAACTAGTGTGTTTGTTGTATATTTTTAATCTCTCAGATGGTGCGAGAGCCTCAAGATACACGCTGCGACTACCCAGCTGATCATGATGGGAAATGTTCGGGCGTTCCTGATGTTTCTTTTGGAAGCACAACTCCCTGATGTCAAAGCTCCCCTGAAGCTCATACGGGGAATTCTGTTTACGCTGAAGTCAACTGTAAAGATGTGCAAGAAGGACCTGGCGATCCACCGTCAAGCTGTACGCATAAAGAAAACAAGTGGGTTTACCAGATCTCTTTTCTCTCAATCTCTGTCTATCTACAAATAATAGATAATTATGTAACCGATTGACTGACTGCATACTGTAGCAGCCAGTACACTGGACTGCTCCTTTCCTCTTCCTCACAGCTGTGAGGAGAGGGGGGCTGTGGAAAAATTTTAAACAGTTGTGTATTAATTTCAGATATGCTCATCAAGCCTGCCCACATCAGACATTTCCTGACGAAAGCACAGGGGGAAATTCCAGCGGCTCTGCGTAAGTATTTAGGTAGTGGTTTGTTCTTTTGCAGAGAAGCACAACAGGCTGTCACTCACTCGCTGGTTGACAATATCCCTCTGCTTTACAGTCACCCTCGAAAGAACTCCAGCCAAGGCTAACCTGCAAGATTTCTACGGCTTGCTTGCTGGTTTCATCACCTGTACAACTGGCCACAGGAAGGGGGTCCTGGCCAACATGAGGGTGGAGGAAGTGAACTCGGCAGAATGTGACGTTTCCGGCCGACGGATTATTGGAGTGAGAACATGCTGTAGACTACTGGGTTTTTTTTTCATGAAAGAACCCACACAGTGTCTTATTAAAGCTACGGATGTCAAGAAATTAATAAAGAATACATTAAAATGACACGTTTATTCAGCCAAGTTAATTGATGGCTTCTGAACGAAGAACAGAGTGTGTTGAATGTGTGTTGCCAGACTTGGCAGTGCATTTCATGCAGTAGTTTCCAGAAAGTGAATACTGTTTTCTAATCATTTTAAGAAGTGAATACTGTTTGCTAATTTCTTTATTTTTTTGAAAAAATAAAAAACTATTTTCTAATTATTCCAAAACATGTTATCATCTAGAAAGTGACAACCATTTGCTAACCCTTCTAGAAAGCTAATAGTATTACCTAATTATTCCAAAAAAAAAAAAGTATTTTAATCTCTTTATTTTTCAAATATTGTATCCACATCACGTGCAATTGTTTTCTATTACCTCGGCCCTTCCTTTGCCCTTTGGCCCTTCTCGTGCAGTCTGTGCCTGCTGACCCCGTAGCGTTCATGCTTGGCCGTGACTGAGCGAGCATCTCCATTTCCTTTTTTGTTCCTCAGGTATCGCAGCATAAGACAAAGGAGACATTTGGTCAGGCTTTGATTCCGCTCAAGAAGGACGAGTACAGGTGGTTCAGCCACTTCATCCGCTGCCGTCGCAAGTTGCCCTGCGGCGATTCCGAGACGTTCTTCGCCAACTCCAATGGCGGCCCCTTCACCAAGCTGCTCGAGTCGTTCCAGGCCAGCTGGAAACGCTTCGGCCTTCCTGGAACACCGACCTTCACGCTCGTCCGCAGCAGTATCAGCACCTGTGTAAGACCCGTTTTCATTCAATCGGTTTGAGTACGAACCGCTACTCTTTAGATCCTCCCTCAGTTAAAGGTAGACGAGCTGTGTCGGTTCCGACTCAACTCGAACAATTCACCTGCGTGAGTGTTTTTCTCAACTCGTCTTCTGTTTTTGTAGATCGGGAGATCTCTGGAAACACACAAGAAGTCAAGAGTTCGCCGGATGATGTGCCACTCCAATGCAATGGCAGAGAAATTCTATGAAGCTGACTTGGACTTTCATGAGGCGTTCGAGGCACGGGGGTACACGGCCGATGCCATTTGTCAGAGCTCTCGAAGGAGCGCACGACCACAGGACTCAGACGCCAACCCATCGTCGAGCGCTGAGGAGGAGCAGTCAAGCCAAGGGGACGGCTCAGAGACGCAGGAAGAGGAAGGGGAAATGGAGGCAGAGGAAATGGGGAGAATGGACCCTGAACCGATGGTGACAAGACTACAAAAGCAGTTGCGAGAGAGAGCGGCCAAAGCTGGTTGCGAGGCAGGTGCTGGAAACCGCCGACGGCTGGCCAAACGGGGAAGCAGCGACACGGACGCTGAGCAGGCTCCAAGACGGGAGAAAATGCAGCCAGCAAGTTTGTCTTCAAGCGACGAGGAGGATATGTCCCGGAGAAAGAGAAAGAGAAAGACACCGATGATTTTTGAAGACTCTTCTGAAAGTGACAGCTTGCCATTGGCTCATGAGCGGAAGGAGGCTGACGAGGAAGTCATATGCCTGTCCTCCTGTTCAGAGGATGATGAAACAACCAGAGACGAGGCAGTGGACGACGACAGAAGAGCTTTCCAAGTCCATACCTGTTGATGAAGCAGCATTTAGGCAAGTACTGATAGAAGCAAAGTGGTCATGCCAAAGCTCTCAGGCCACCTGTCAGCCAGGGAAAGCTGTGTTTGAGGCTGCCCTGGCTGCAGCCTGAGAAGTTTCAAATCACGCTTGTAAATCAGAATTAGTATTTCTATATTGTTTGCCACAGCAGCCAAAGGAGCGAATGTTACAACATAACAGTAACGCTAGCCAAAAATTAACAATTCAATTATAAAAGGGGTAAGAAAGGGAATAGATTTTGTACATGCATGCATATGAACACAATACTTTACAAAAGATTTGCTAAACGTTTCCTGAAAGTAAACATCTATTACTATGACTTCCAAGTTTGGGCTAAAAAAGTCTGTGTTCCAAATAGTGCATATGAATCACTAATTGAATTCTAAAAATAGCATCTTAAGTTGCTAATTTCTCCAAATTGACCATAGAACTTGCTAAACATTTTCTGAAAGTAAATATTGATTACTAAAGCTTTTAAGTTTGGGATAAAAATGACTATGTGTTCCAAATTGTGCATATGAATCACTAATCTTCAAATCCATGTCAGCGTCACCTGTCGTCCAAGGTGTAGAGATACAAAATCAGCCACATTTACAGTTGTTTGGTGTCTTGTGGATGTGTGCATCATGTCAGCATCTACTGTCCAAGGTGGGTCTTTAAAGTAAGAGCCGTCGTCCTTGAAATTGGTGGGAAGGTGAAGCACTCGTCTTCCCAGAACGCAATCTGCTTTTTCAGTCGTTAAAAACAAAGAAGAGAAGGGAATGTGGCACAATGAATGAGTGAGCAGAATAAATGATGTTCTGCATCAGAACATTTGAAATTGTGGACTGGTATTTGAAAGAGAAGGTGAGGTTTTCTTGCCATGTGTTATGTCGGTCACAAAAAACAGCTGGGTGAGCACAGTGTCTCAAGTTCTTGTGGTGTCTTGTGGATGTGCATTGCATTTTACTCAGTGCTCAATGTGGGCAATTATTCTCAAATGACCCTCTTCAGGCAGGCCCCCCCTTCTCAAGAAGAAAACTCACCTGCTGCTCTTCTAATAGACTGCGTAAGTGTTAAAAGTATCTATGACTGTGGCCAAAGAGTGTAAATATGAAATGCAATGACTGTTTGTTTTCTTTCTTAGTGCAGGGATCCCTTCCCCATTGGTATTACTGTGCTGACTTGTCCTCTCATCGTCCAGTTATCTTCATGTACCTGCTCCTGTCCTGTAAGTTTGGATAGGGTTGTGTGATTAGAGTCAGTCATGTGATTAGTGTCAGTAGAATCGTAGATTAGGGCAAAATAATCATATTCAGTAATGGAGCTATGTAACACCACTGAAATCTAAGCCATCATTCTTTGGAAAAGACCATCTCCTGTGAAGAGCATCTCATCAAAGTTAATTTGTGATTCCTTCAGTCGTTCACTTCTCAAAGAAGGAAGGAAGGAAAAAAGCCCAGTTAAGGGTTAAGGAAGATTTACAAGTGCATTTTACACGAAGACTTTCAGACTTCAAGAATATGATATTGCATACTAAAGGCATTCCTAAAACAGATATGTCAATCAACTCGTCAGTCACAAACCTGATTGGCTGACAAAAATACATTGAAAAGATTTCGGTGGGATTCAGTAGAAGCATATACCTAATTAAGGAGTTGTGCGGGAAGACAATGGTAAGATATTGGACTTTAAAATCTTAACTAAATCACTAACCCTTCCACTTTTCCTGTAACAATTTCTAACAATCTTAAATAGTGCATGGAAATTACTGACGATTACAAGTTTAATTTACAACTTTCTATGTATTTTTGCATCTAAATTCCTAATTCTTCCAACCAGAAAAACCCAGACCATGATAAATAATTATAGAAAGTGAATATTTGTTGCTAAATCTTCCAAATGTAACACTTTTGGCTAAATGATTCTATAAATTGAATATTAATTGCTAATGCTTTTAAAAGTGCCATAATATTTGCTAAATGATTTTAGATAGTAAATGTTAATTGCTAAAGCTTCCAAGTTTGACATATAAATAACCATTTGTTCAAATAGTGTATTTAAATTCTAAAATCCTAATTCTTCCAACAACAAAAAACCCAGACCATGATGAAATATGTTATCATCTTTGTAGATGTCTTCTTCTGAGTCCAGCGGCTGTCAAGCAGGTCGAAAAATCAAGGAGGAGCCAGATTCTCCAGTAAGTCCAACTTGTAGTGTCATCAAATAGTACACACAGTTGCAGTTAAAATCCTTTGGTCCCATTCAGGGGTTATGGAGATGAGTCCCACTTAGTGGATGCCGAGGAGGACATCCAAAATCCCATTCAGATTCTGTTTATTTTACCCTTAGGTCAAGTTGGTTGACAGTGGAGGCGGTATAGGGGTAAAGCAGGAGCAAGACTCTTCAATAAGTGCAGTAAGTTGTTTAATGCATTTACAAACATACACAATAGATGTCACGAACCGAAACTGTCACAGTCAAGCTTTATTCGACTCAATATGAGTTCAGGCTATTGACCTCTTCTACACTTCTACACGTCCTTAGGCAGCCTGTATTAAACTGGAAGGATGTTTGAAGTCTGAGGTGAGAAAAAGGAAAAACCAAAAAAACAATTCACATGTAGTTGACCAATATGTAGGACAAAACATGTCATGAAAAACATTCAAATGCATTACAATTCCACATGATAGCATATCGATTGCACATCATTTTTTTTCACAATGTAGTATCATCTGTTTTTCTCGGTTCAGCCGGACTCTGGGTCAGACAGCAGTTCTTCCAGTGATTCCACCGATACTTCCTCTACAAGCAGTGACGAGCTGCCGGCGTTTTCGCCACGACCAGTGAGTCTTATCGCCTGATGCTTGGACAAGAAAGTACTCCAGACACATTTGTCTCATCCCACTCATGGTTTTTATTCTCTTTCTGCTTCCTCATCATCACACAATCAGGGAAAACGAAGAAGACTTACCTACACTCCAGAATTTGACCGTCTACTTAGACAGCTGTTTCGAAAGGAACTGCAAGAAAGGGACGTCAGACGGCAGAGAGTGAGTTTGCATTCTCCTGTGGGTCCTTTAAGTCAAGCAACCTTTGGACTGTTTGTTTTGACCCTCCTTAGATTCAAGAAGTTCTCAAGCAGTCAATCGAGCTGGTGGAGGCAGCAAAGGAGCTCCATCTGACCTTTGAAAACATCCGCACAAGGCTCCGAAAACTCTGTTTTAAGCCAGAGGACTTCTACCAGAAGGCATACTGGAACTGAGGTACTCAATGACAGCGAGGCACCTCAGACATCACGTGTCAGACAGACAGACAGACAGACAGACAGACAAACAAACAAAAAACAAAGAGAAAGACAACCAGAAAGAAAGACAGACAGAAAGATAAACGATCAACCAAACAAACGAAAACATCCAGAAAAACAACGACAAAGATGCATGCAGAAAACAAAGAAAGACACTTGGATGTAAACAGGCCGATCCCAACGAGAATATCACATCCTGGGATGAGCTAACAAGCTTAATCTCACATTTCTCAAAATACAAAACAAGTATTTCAAATAAGTCATTACTGATCCTAAATTAAATCCAAAAACACGATCTCGCATGTCCAGCCCTGATTGGCCTAGAAAGAGCCAATGAAATGCTCTGTTTAGAGAGGATACGCTGCCCTTCCATTTAGTGCAGTCATTGATGACGTGCATGTCGTGGAAGGATGTCTGGGGTAAGATCAATTTCAAAAATAGGATGTAAAGTTGCTAAGCCCTCCAAATGTGTCACAAGATTTGCTAAATGATTCCAGAAAGTAAATATTGATCAGTAAAATTTCTAAATAAGTGATAAAAATGACCATGTCTTTAAATAGTGCATATACATCACTATTTGAATTCCAGGTCCAAAAATATGATTTAAAGCTACTAAGCCCTCCAAATTTACCATAAGATTTGCTAAATGTTTCCTGAAAGTAAATATTTATTACTAAGGCTTCCAAGTTTGGACTAAAAATGACTGTGTTTTCGAGATATAAATCACTATTCTTCAAAATCCAGGTCAGCATCACCTGTCGTCCAAGGTGTAGAGACACAAAATCAGCCACATTTACAGTTGTTTGGTGTCTTGTGGATGTGTGCATTGCATTTCACTTAATACTCTTCTGTGAAGGTTGTATTTATTCGCGAATCGCCCTCTTTAGGCAGCTGTCACCCCCCCTTCCCAAGAAGAACCGTCACCTGTGGCTGTTCGAGTATACTGCGTAAGTGTTAAAAGTATCCATGACTGTGGCCAAAGACTGTAAATATGAAACACAATGACTGTTTGTCTTCTTTCTTAGTGCAGGGATCCCTTCACCTTTGGTTTCTTTTTGCTGATTGCTCTTCTCATTGTCATACTCATCTACATCTTCGTGTTGCTATGGAGTAAGTTTGGATATTTTCTTCTCAGACTTGCTATTAACAAAGTGTTGTTGGTGCCATCAGAGTTTTCAATAAAATGCTCTAATGAATCCGAGTTTGAAATTCAATGTTTTAAATATTCCAAGTTTGAACTCTAACTTTCAAAAGATTCCAAATTTGAACACTATGTTGCTAAATTTTCCAGATTTGAATTCTAAGTTGCTAAATATTCCCACTCTTAAATTTAAGTTGCTAAATATTTTACATGTGAGCGTTCCAGGTTTGAACTTTAACTCCCTAATGATTTCAAGTATGGACTCTAACTTGCTAATGATTCCAAGTTTCAACTCTAACTCGCTGTATGTGTGCATATGTGTGTGTGTGTATACATACATATATATATATATATATATATATATATATATATACACATATGTATATGGGTTTCTTTAACTTCATTATTGACTTTAATTATGTCTTACTTTGCAGGGATACATTCAGGATCCAAATATGTACCCTAACAGCTCACCATGAGGAGTAGGCTCTGGCAGCTCTTCATCATCAACGTGTCACTATCGTTTTTCACTCCCCTCGCCTTGGAGATAACCTCGTCGTCAGTGTCTCCTGTGTACGCGCGACCGTCAGACAGTGTGACCCTCAGCTGCCACTTCACGCTCTCATATCGGGATGTGGAAAGAATTGATATCGAATGGAACCTCAAACCTTCAGATATCCAGGCAGAAGAAAAGACTGTCATTTGGTACACCGCAGATCGGATACACGACAACTATGAACCATTGAAGAGCCGGATTCATTTCGTGTCTCGTGATCCAGCGAGTGGCAACGCTTCAGTAGTCATCAGGGACTTGAAAGTTTCGGACTCGGGCACCTACCAGTGCAAGATCAGGAAACTTCCAGGATACAGCAGCATTGTCATTCGGCTGGCTGTGGTGGAAAGACCTAGTGAGCTCACCTGTCACCTGGAAGGTGAGGTTAAGTTGAATAATGAAGTTGTTCTCATATGTAACCACAAACACAGCAGCCTGCCCATATGGTACACATGGACAAAGCCGAATGGATATGCGGCATTCTCCAAAAACCCCATGTCAGGTCACCTATATTTGACGATAAGCACTGAAGATGCACTGGGACACTACAGCTGTACATCTCATAGCTTTTTTGGCACAGAGAAGTGCAATTTAACAGTCAGTTTCGTCTCATCAATGAAGTCTGCTGTTATTCCAACAGTAGCCTCGGTTTCTGTACTCTTGCTCATGATCTCCACCACTGTCATCTCGATCTGCCTCAAACGGAAAAGAAAGCCCGTCGTAGAGGACGTGGGGAATGAAATTGTAGAAGATGCTCTGCCTCCCTCTCAGACATTTCTGCAGACACAAGTCTAACACATCTTTAATCGTTGTCTTAAGTTAAATGTTCCATGTTATGCATGTATGATTGTATACAGTTGTTGTAGTTGCTGCTGCTGCTGCTGTAGCAGCTGTCATTGTCATCTTCATGCCTTTGTTTGGGATAAAAAGTGATTGTCAAACAGTCGTGCTCTTTTTCATATTCCTGATATTAATACACATACACAGAGCTTTTAACATTTGGGATGTATCATTTCATGACCCACAAAAGGTCAAAGGGTCACAAATTTTGATGAAAAGAGGAAGGAAAAAAAAGACAGTGAGAAAAAATTGCATTGGCATTCCAAATATGTGGTGTTTTGTACTAATATAATTCCAGGAAATCCAAAAAGATTCAAGTGTGATGCGTCACTGATTATCCAATGAGAAATGAGCTCTTGAAGGTAGACAAGCACCTGACCAGGTCAACTGCCACCATCAGAGAGCACACGGGCGAGGCGAAGGCTATGGAAGGCTGTAAGCGAGCAAAGCTATCTGAGGTGAGGGTCTTTCCTTATTCACCTTAATAACCTCTAATTTTGTTTCCAAATACACCATTTAAAGTACTGTTTTCAGTATCCATTAGAAGTGTAAAATTCCGAATGTTTTGTCTAAATACCTAATGATGGGAAGATATAAATCACTAAGTAAGTTGCAAATGTATGATTCCAAATGAAGACATAAATTGTCTAAACATTCTAAATTAAGAATTACATTTTCTAAACATTCTAAATGTATGATTCCAAACTGAAAACATAAATTACTAATAAGTTCCAAATTTCAAATATAATTCTCTAAAAATTTTACAACCATAATAGAAGTTCCGAAATACATTCCAATATATGTATCAACATTAGGATCCGGTGAAAGAGGTGGACGACGAAGTGACAGGGGCGGACCTCCCAGGAACGCAGGTGGTCGAAGCACGTGCCGAGGTGGGCGAACCGGGAGCCGAGGTGGGCAATTGGGGAGCCAAGGTGGACGACGCGGACACGCAGGGTTGTATTTGGGAGCCAAAGAACAACAACCGCCGAAGCTAGCAATGAGGCGTAGGCCTCGTCATCATCATCGCGTCAGCCGGGTCTTCACTCTACAATCACCCCGCGCCTCGGAGATAACCCCGTCGCCTGTCATGCACGACCGGCAGACAGCGTCACCCTCAGCATCCATGCTGCATATGTGTCATTGTGTTTTTCCCATCAGTGTGTTCAGTTATTATTGGTGCTGCTGTTGTCATCATGTTCATCTGTTCATTTGGAATAAAAAGTGATTGTCAAACAGTCATGCTCATTTTCATATTGCTGATATTAATACACATAGCAAGCAAACTTGTCGAGTAAAATAGCAATGCCTGAACTAAACCGTGTCATTACTTTTCTGAAGGTAGAAAAGCACCTGACCCGGTCAACTGCCATCTGTACAGAATGCAGGGGCAAGGCGAAGGCTATGGAAAGCTGTAAGCAAGCAAAGCAATCTGAGGTGAGGGTCTTTCCTTATTCACCTTTACAACCTCTAATTTCATTTCCAAATACACCATTTAAAGTACTGTTTTCAGTATCCACTAGAAGTTTAAAATTCCAAATGTTTTGTCTAAATACCTAATAATGCCAAGATATAAATTACTAAGTAGTTTGCAAATATATGATTCCAAATAAATAATTAAATTGACTTGACACTTTAAAAGTGTGATTACAAACTCAAAATATAAATAACTAAATAGGTTCCAAATGAAGAATTACATTGACTAAACATTCCAAATGTATGATTCCAGACTGAAAATATAAATGACCAAATATGTTCCGAATTTAAAATAAAATTCTCTAAAAATTCCACAACTATGATAAAGTCCTCAATAGATTGCAATATATGTATCGATATTAGGATGCAGCGACAGAGGTGGACGATGCAGAAGCAACCAAGGTGGACGTAGAAGGGACAGAGGGGGACCTCCCAGGAATGCAGGCGGTCAACACAGGAGCCGAGGTGGGTGACCCGGGAGCCGAGGTGGACGATTCGGGATCCGAGGTGGACGATGTAGACGTGTAAGGATGTATTCCGGGACCAAAGAATAACCATCGCAGCTCTCTTCGACTCCACCGCAATCATCCGTCGCCTCGGAGATAACCTCGTCGTCGGTGTCGCCATGTATGATTGTATACAGTTGTTGTCGTTGCTGCTGCTGCTGCTGCTGTTGCAGCTGTCGTTGTTATCTCCATGTCTTCGTTTGGAATAAAAAGTGATTGTCAAAGAGTCTTGCTCTTTTTCATATTCCTGATATTGATACACATACACAAGAGCTACAATGTATATTTTCAATGTTTGGGATGTATCATTTCATGACCCACAAGAGGTGAAAGGGTCACAAATTTAGATAAAAAGAGAAAGAAAAAAAAAAAAAACAACTGTGAGAAAAATTGGATTGGATATCACACCCGTTTTGCTGTGACTAAAAATTAGTTGGAACCGAAGTGCTTTTCTGTGACAAGAATACATACTCACAAATGATATAAAGAAAATGCTTCACAAAAGGTTTAGGTGATAAATTCTTTAATCAAACATGAGAACATATATTTTGGGAATTATTTTAAAAAATGATGTTACACATGGAAGCTTTAGCAACTAATATCCTCTTATTTGGAATTATTTTGAAAAGTAGTGTTTTAGTACTTTTAGTGCATCCAAACGTCTAAATACTCCCTCACCTTCCAAGCGGTGCGTCCAAAGTCCTAAATCTCTTGCAGAGACGATGATTCTACCGCCACCGGGTGGCAAGATATGGCCACGCTTCCAAGTCTGGTATTCCCACCATTGTAACAATTTGGAATGAAGAGCAAACCTTGGAATTCTTCCAACTTGGCTATTCTGACCCATTCAAGAAGTTCCAAAAAGGTGATATATTCCCTAGCCCTAACGCTTTTTCTGTAATTTAGAGAATAAGATGCCGCCTTTGGCGTCCAGAGCCCACTGCGTCGCCAAGCTGGAATATTTAGAGATTTAAATTCACATTCTGGAATTGGAGTACCAGGGGCGCGACGTTCCAGCCGGCGCGGATTAAGGGCTTCAACGCCGGGGGCGGGCTTAAGTGTGGGTTCCCCGGGTTCGACTGGAGAGCCAGGTCCTGGATATCCCCAGCACTACGGCTACCCCTTTACCCAGGGCGGACGGGGGTAGCGGTCCCCAGATCCACGCCCCCCCGCCGGGATCCTTTTTTCGGAACATGAAGAGAATTAGATGCAGTTTTTGGCGTCGACACATGGAATTAGATGCACCTTTCGGAATGCGGGGCGGGGGGAAAAGCCGAGACATCTTTACCCAGAGATGAGGCACTCTGCGGCGGGCGGAGGTCTCCAGAGTACCCCCGTAGCCTCTTTTTGCAATATTTAGAGAATAAGATGCCGCCTTTGGCGTCCAGAGCCCACTGCGTCGCCAAGCTGGAATATTTAGAGATTTAAATTCACATTCTGGAATTGGAGTACCAGGGGCGCGACGTTCCAGCCGGCGCGGATTAAGGGCTTCAACGCCGGGGGCGGGCTTAAGTGTGGGTTCCCCGGGTTCGACTGGAGAGCCAGGTCCTGGATATCCCCAGCACTACGGCTACCCCTTTACCCAGGGCGGACGGGGGTAGCGGTCCCCAGATCCACGCCCCCCCGCCGGGATCCTTTTTTCGGAAAATGAAGAGAATTAGATGCAGTTTTTGGCGTCGACACATGGAATTAGATGCACCTTTCGGAATGCGGGGCGGGGGGAAAAGCCGAGACATCTTTACCCAGAGATGAGGCACTCTGCGGCGGGCGGAGGTCTCCAGAGTACCCCCGTAGCCTCTTTTTGCAATATTTAGAGAATAAGATGCCGCCTTTGGCGTCCAGAGCCCACTGCGTGGCCAAGCTGGAATATTTAGAGATTTAAATTCACATTCTGGAATTGGAGTACCAGGGGCGCGACGTTCCAGCCGGCGCGGATTAAGGGCTTCAACGCCGGGGGCGGGCTTAAGTGTGGGTTCCCCGGGTTCGACTGGAGAGCCAGGTCCTGGATATCCCCAGCACTACGGCTACCCCTTTACCCAGGGCGGACGGGGGTAGCGGTCCCCAGATCCACGCCCCCCCGCCGGGATCCTTTTTTCGGAAAATGAAGAGAATTAGATGCAGTTTTTGGCGTCGACACATGGAATTAGATGCACCTTTCGGAATGCGGGGCGGGGGGAAAAGCCGAGACATCTTTACCCAGAGATGAGGCACTCTGCGGCGGGCGGAGGTCTCCAGAGTACCCCCGTAGCCTCTTTTTGCAATATTTAGAGAATAAGATGCCGCCTTTGGCGTCCAGAGCCCACTGCGTGGCCAAGCTGGAATATTTAGAGATTTAAATTCACATTCTGGAATTGGAGTACCAGGGGCGCGACGTTCCAGCCGGCGCGGATTAAGGGCTTCAACGCCGGGGGCGGGCTTAAGTGTGGGTTCCCCGGGTTCGACTGGAGAGCCAGGTCCTGGATATCCCCAGCACTACGGCTACCCCTTTACCCAGGGCGGACGGGGGTAGCGGTCCCCAGATCCACGCCCCCCCGCCGGGATCCTTTTTTCGGAACATGAAGAGAATTAGATGCAGTTTTTGGCGTCGACACATGGAATTAGATGCACCTTTCGGAATGCGGGTCGGGGGGAAAAGCCGAGACATCTTTACCCAGAGATGAGGCACTCTGCGGCGGGCGGAGGTCTCCAGAGTTCCCGCCTATGCCCTCTTTGGAATATTTAGAGAATGAGATGCCACTTTTGGAATGGTGGGGAAAAGCCCCCAACTCTTTACCCAGAGAAGAGGCACTCTGCGGCGGGCAGAGTTCTGCAGAGTTCCCGCCTGTAGAGAATTACATGCACCTTTTGGCCTCCAGAGTTGCCCCCTGCATCAAGCACTCTGTGCGGGGCAGAGAGCTCCACATTGTGGATTTTTGATGATTCGCTATGGTTTATGATATGCTTTATGACATTCAGATGACAGACAGTCTACTATGCACACAGAGAGTAACCCCTGTATACAAGAAAGGGAAAGATATAAAAGCAAAAGTGAAGACAGAGGAGTAGAGACAAATATGTGTCCTTGAGCAGGAGGGATGGTACAACAGGGGGGAGGTAACATACCCCCAACCAGAATATGAAGCAAAGTGTGAATGCATCCATTTATGGCTTAAAACACCCCCAACCAAGTAACAAGTTATGATGCAAAGTGTAAAATGTATCTATATATGGTTATGCTTTATGAAATGTAACGCCCCTGAGATTGCAACAAAACCAGCCAGTAAACAGAGGAGAACTCGGAACTCTTGGGGACAGCTGCAGGAGCAGATCACGTGATCTGTATTGAGCTGTGGAGTTCTCCCTTTTGCAAAAGGCAGAAATTAATTTTGACTCTGTTTGATCATTCAGTCTTCTCTCCCTCCAGCGTTTACAGAGTTGAGGTCCTGAGGATTCGGGGTGACAATTCTGGTCACGACAACATCCACCCCCGTCTGTCCCAGGACGTTTGCCCAGAGGTCAGGCGCTCTGCTTGGGGTGGAGAGAGCTCCGCATCCCAGCCTGGGGCTGGTCCTGGAGCCTGGCTGGGTCTCCCCCTGCCAAGCGTGAGGCCGCTGGGCCTCGTTGTTCCAAACAGAGCATTTAATTTTCTAAGTAGATTCCGTATGCAAAATATAACTTTCTAAGTATTCTACAAAAACTATTTCGATGACTAACTAGATTGCAATAATGTGATATAAAGTTCTAAATACCTTCCAAATGTAAAATATTATTTTCGAACTACGCTACACTTTATGCAGGCGACCTCCTGAAGTTCAGGGCCAATTCCGAGGCGCTTCCTGCGGCGCCAGAGGCACGAAAATGGAGCCCTGCCGTCGGGGGGGATGCCCGCTTTGGGCCCGAAGCCGTTTGCACGTCTCCAGCCCCTCGGATGACTGAGCGGGGCCCAGAAACGTCACCCGAGCGGCCTCCACAGGTGCCCCGGCGTACCCCTGGATCGAGCACTCTGTGTGGGTGGCAGAGAGCTCCACATCCACCTTCCTTCCTCTGCCCCTGGACGCATACCCAGGGTTCAGGCACTCTGTGTGAGGTACAGAGCTCCACGTCCACCCTCCTCTGCCCCTGGACGCATACCCAGGGATCAGGCACTCTGTGTGAGGTACAGAGCTCCACGTCCACCCCTCTCTGCCCCTGGACGTGTACCCAGGGATCAGGCGCTCTGTGTGCTGAAGAGAGCTCCACGTCCACCCTCCTCTGTCCCTGGACGTGTACGCAGGGATCAGGCGCTCTGTGTGCTGTAGAGAGCTCCACATCCACCCTCCTCTGTCCCTGGACGTGTACCCAGGGATCAGGCACTCTGTGTGGGGCACAGAGCTCCACATCCCCCCTCCTCTGTCCCTGGACGTGTACGCAGGGATCAGGCACTCTGTGTGGGGCACAGAGCTCCACATCCACCCCTCTCTGCCCCTGGACGTTTACCCAGAGGTCAGGCGCTCTGCTTGGGGTGGAGAGAGCTCCGCATCCCAGCCTGGGGCTGGTCCTGGAGCCTGGCTGGGTCTCCCCCTGCCAAGTGTGAGGCCGCTGGGCCTCGTCGTTCCAAACAGAGCATTTAATTTCCTAAGTAGATTCCAAATGTAAAATATATCTTGCTAAATATTCCACGATAACTATTTCGATGACTAATTAGATTGCAATAATGTGATATAAAGTTCTAAATAACTTCCAAGTGTAAAATATTATTTTCTAACTATGCTACACTTTATGCAGGCGACCTCCTGAAGTTCAGGGCCAATTCTGAGGCGCTTCCTGCGGCGCCAGAGGCACGAAAATGGAGCCCTGCCGTCGGGGGGACGCCAGCTTTCGGCGTCCAGCGGTTGCGCGTCTCCAGCCCCTCGAATGCCTGAGCGGGGCCCAGAAATGTCACTCGAGAAGGCCCACAACGGCCCCTTATTCAGAAAAAGTGAATTTTTGTTGCTAAACTTTTCAAATGTAACACCATTGACTAAATGGTTCCAAAAAGTGAACATTAACTGCTAAACCTTCCAAATGTGCCATAACATTTGCCAAATGAGTGATCCCAAAAAGGGAGTATTTATCGCTGAGGGCACTCGCCCCTTGTTGCAACTTTTTGAACGGATCAGCCTCAGGGGTTTCCAATTCATCTGTTCATATCTGCCGGACCTCCAAAAGTCCTTCAGGAACAGGGACACTCTTTGGCATTTTTTGCATTCATTTATTTATTTATTTATCCATTCATTCATTTTTACAAAAAAATTGTTTGGTGCCA
The DNA here is from genome assembly GCF_900880675.1 of Sparus aurata. Lineage (NCBI taxonomy): Eukaryota > Metazoa > Chordata > Actinopteri > Spariformes > Sparidae > Sparus > Sparus aurata. Next base: position 41,367,447 of record NC_044190.1, on the reverse strand, counting down.
TTCTGCGTCTTGTCGCTGTTCTCCTCCTCTGTTTTTGCGATCTCTTGCCTGGGCACGCACAGACGCGCACCTCGAAGCACCTCCTGCCCAAAACAACTCCCTCTCCCGTCTCGGCGGGACGTCCCCGGCTTCGGAACTTTGGCTGGGTCTCCCCTGCAAAGTGTGAGGCCTCGTCATTCCAAATAAAGCACACTGATTCCGAATGTGAAATACAGTTTTCTAAATATTCCACACAAATGATTCAAATTGCTAAATAGATTACACATTTAAAATGTAATTTTCTCAAAATTCCACATGGACGATACCAAAACTGTGATATCAATTTCTAAATAGATTCCAAATGTAAAATATAATTCCAAAAAGATGCCACATGAATGATTCCAAGACTAAAACTTCCACAACTATCCTGCAAAGGGTGTAATGGGCGTGGAATTTTTAGACATTTGGATGCACAATTTGCAACAGGGCAAGCAGATTCAAAATTCGCAATCATATCGGCATGCAAGTTCAAACAACCCCTTACCTTCATTTCTTTAAACGCCACCACGTACGAGTAGCACACGGATGGTGTTGTATGTTTTATACAACACAATATGGAAGGATGGATGGATGGATGGATGGATGGATAGATGGATAGATAGATAGATAGATAGATAGATAGATAGACAGACAGACAGACAGACAGACAGACAGACAGACAGATTGCACTTCCACATTTCAACATGAACCTTAATAGTTCTTTTGTTCGACCACTAGATGGCAGCATCGTCACATGCGGTACATGTCCCCAGCTTCAGGTGAGGTGACCGGGCCTCTGGAGGTCAGGCTCCAGCCGCAGGCACCAGGCCTGGTGGTTGTGGTGGTGGTGGTGGTGGTGGGCCTGCCGGACCTCCAAAAGTCCTTCAGGAACAGGGACACTCTTTCGCATCTTTTCTTCTTTTTTTTTCTTTAAAATCCGTTTTGTGCCATTCTGCATCTTGTCGCTGTTCTCCTCCTCTGTTTTTTGCGGTCTCTTGCCTGGGCACGCACAGACGTGCACCTCGAAGCACCTCCTGCCCAAAACAACTCCCTCTCGTGTCTCGGCGGGACGTCCCCGGTTTCGGGTCTTTGGCCGGGTCTCCCCTGCAAAGTGCGAGGCCGTTGGGCCTCGTCATTCCAAACAAAAAGCACTGATTCCAAATGTAAAATATATTTTTTTAAATATTCCACACAAATGATTCAAATTGCTAAATAAATTACAAATTCAACATATAATTTTCTCAAAATTCCACATAAATGATACCAAAACTGTCATATTAATTTCTAAATAGATTCCATATGTAAAATATCATTCCATAACGATTCCACATGAATGATTCCAAGAGAAAAACTTCCACAACTGTGCTGCTGAGGGTGTAATGGGCGAGGAATATTTTGACATTTGGATTTGCAATAGGACAAGCAGATTCAAAATTCGCAATCATATCGGCACGCAAATTCTAACAACCACTTTACCTTCATTTCTTTAAACGCCACCACGTACGAGTAGCACACAGATGGTGTTGTATGTTTTATACAACCCAAGATGGATGGATGGACAGACGGACGGACGGACGGACAGACGGACACTTTATTTATCCCGAGGGAAATTCAAGTCCAATTTAGGATTAAAGCTTGAAATATTTAGCAACTGAGATGTCAAACTTGGAATGCTCACAGGTAGAACATTAAGTGACAAAGAGCTCAAACGTGGAATACTCGCATGTAAAATATTAAGTGACAACGAGTTCGTACTTAGGTCAGGCTCCAGCCGCAGGCACCAGGCCTGGTGGTTGTGGTGGTGGTGGTGGTGGTGGGCCTGCCGGACCTCCAAAAGTCCTTCAGGAACAGGGACACTCTTTCGCATCTTTTCTTCTTTTTTTTTCTTTAAAATCCGTTTTGTGCCATTCTGCATCTTGTCGCTGTTCTCCTCCTCTGTTTTTTGCGGTCTCTTGCCTGGGCACGCACAGACGCGCACCTCGAAGCACCTCCTGCCCAAAACAACTTCCTCTCGTGTCTCGGCGGGACGCCCCCGGTTTCGGGTCTTTGGCCGGGTCTCCCCTGCAAAGTGCGAGGCCGTGGGGCCTCGTCATTCCAAATAAAAAGCACTGATTCCAAATGTAAAATATATTTTTTTAAATATTCCACACAAATGATTCAAATTGCTAAATAAATTACAAATTCAACATATAATTTTCTCAAAATTCCACATAAATGATACCAAAACTGTAATATTAATTTCTAAATAGATTCCAAATGTAAAATATCATTCCATAACGATTCCACATGAATGATTCCAAGAGAAAAACTTCCACAACTGTGCTGCTGAGGGTGTAATGGGCGTGGAATATTTTGACATTGGGATGCACAATTTGCAATAGGACAAGCAGATTCAAAATTCACAATCATATCGGCATGCAAGTTCAAACAACCCCTTACCTTCATTTCTTTAAACGCCACCACGTACGAGTAGCACACAGATGGTGTTGTATGTTTTATACAACCCAAGACGGATGGATGGACGGACAGATAGATAGATAGATAGATAGACAGACAGACAGACAGACAGACAGATTGCACTTCCACATTTCAACATGAACCTTAATAGTTCTTTTGTTCGACCACTAGATGGCAGCATCGTCACATGCGGTACATGTCCCCAGCTTCAGGTGAGGTGACCGGGCCTCTGGAGGTCAGGCTCCAGCCGCAGGCACCAGGCCTGGTGGCTGTGGTGGTGGGCCTGCCGGACCTCCAAAAGTCCTTCAGGAACAGGGACACTCTTTCGCATCTTTTCTTCTTTTTTTTTCTTTAAAATCCGTTTTGTGCCATTCTGCATCTTGTCGCTGTTCTCCTCCTCTGTTTTTTGCGGTCTCTTGCCTGGGCACGCACAGACGCGCACCTCGAAGCACCTCCTGCCCAAAACAACTCCCTCTCGTGTCTCGGCGGGACGTCCCCTGTTTCGGGTCTTTGGCCGGGTCTCCCCTGCAAAGTGCGAGGCCGTTGGGCCTCGTCATTCCAAATAAAAAGCACTGATTCCAAATGTAAAATATATTTTTTTAAATATTCCACACAAATGATTCAAATTGCTAAATAAATTACAAATTCAACATATAATTTTCTCAAAATTCCACATAAATGATACCAAAACTGTCATATTAATTTCTAAATAGATTCCAAATGTAAAATATCATTCCATAAACGATTCCACATGAATGATTCCAAGAGAAAAACTTCCACAACTGTGCTGCTGAGGGTGTAATGGGCGTGGAA
>NC_044190.1:41307066-41363659 GCF_900880675.1 Sparus aurata | reverse complement strand
CATCCCAGACACAATTAGGCATCAATAGCAAAAATCTTCAACGAGGGGTCAGAGTAAGGTCAGCACTATAATATACGGCTCTCATAAGGAGAGAAGGAAAATGAGGATTATACAAAAAGACATCTAGCATGTATACCAGCAACTGTGAGCACGTTGGACATTTCATATACTATACAATTAAAGCTAGTTTCCCACAGGGAGGAATCATATTTAGACCCAATCTTCCAAAATATATATAGAGAGAGGAATAAGACGCTGGCAAAAATACAGAGACTCCAAATAATTAGGGAAGTCACAAATTCATAAAATATTCAACAAATTAGGGCCAATGTCCCTATGTAATTAAATCAAGACTTCTTAAGAGCAAACATATTTATGAAAAACATCTTACTTTAGAACACAAGATATATATTTACAATCAAATAATTCATGCACGCTTTCAATATATAATATAATAAATCATGTCCAATAGTTCACAGGTCCAAATAATTGGATCCTATAAAAAAGAAATCTGATAATGAAATAGGAAGCATGCATCATTATAATTAATTGTCAGTCGTCACTTCCTCCTCCCTACATTGGATTTTGAAGGTAGAAAAGTTAGATCCCCCAATAGTTTGCTTTAAGAGAGATGTCATTATTATCCAATAAATTATAAGTGCTTTTATCCCAAATTCATATATAATAAATGTAATAAATAAAACAGGAAAATCTTTAACTGAATCCAATCTTGCCACATCATATACATGCAAATCAAAAAAAAAAAAAAAAAAATTAATAAATAAGTAAACCAAATATATACAATTATTGGTGGATTTCTGTAAATAAGCTCCTGTTTATTCAAAACTTTATCCAAAATATAAATTGTTCATTCAATGACTAGGTGCAAAAAATCATAATACACCATCTCTCATTAACTTGGTATGTTGCTATTAGGGTCATCCATCAAACCTCCAAAGTTTTATTTACAAAGATTTCTATAGAATATCTCAACGTGCATCACATATTGCCGTTCCTGCTCCATGTCCAAAAAAGGAGGAAGAACCAAAACCAGGAAGAGAACATCTGTTTTAGGAAAAGGGAAAAGGAAATATCCAATCCAGGAACTAGCTGAATTAACCTTCTTTAACTTGCTCTGAGAGGTGAATAAACACCCAATGTTGAAAAGCTTTTAAGGTTTTTCGTTTAATCCTTTAGGTGTTATAGTGGATAGTTTCTGAATCATAATGTGTTCTAGACGTTTTCGTTGATTAGTGCTCCATAATGGGTTACTATCTAAGCCAATATACTTAAAATTATGTATGCCGTGTTCAGTGAAATGCGCATACAGTGTCGTCTCCCTGCTACTCTTGCGAATTTGATTCAGATGTTCATACATTCGGACTTTTAAAGGCCTGCCTGTTTCGCCTATATAAAGTAACATACAATGCTGACATTGAATGGCATAGATAATATTACTCGTTGAAGGAGCATAAATCTGTTTAATAGGCTGACCTAATCCTGAGTCCCCGCTGAAAATAAAAGGAACATAATTCAATAACCGAGAATCCTGTTGCACTTTTTTCTTATCCAGAGTTGTATGTACCAAGAGATCCTTTAAATTTTTATTCCTACGATAAGCAATAATCGTTTTGAAGTTATTGAGTGGTTGACATGCTTGATGCGTTCCCTTAAAGTTACTCTTTAATGTGGCATTAAATTTGCCTAGATGCTGGGAGAATGTTTCAACCATGGGGATGAGCGGGAGGCTCTCGCCCCCCCTCTTCCTATACTCGTCATGATTTTGAAAGGTAGCATAAACATCAACCTTTATCTTTCGCAGAAACCGCTTCGAGTAACCCCTGTGTGTTAACGCCTCAAACAGGATATTGGTGGCCTCTTCTACATCATCCCGGTAAGTACAGATCCTATGGAAACGAATAAGTTGTGATTTAATTAACCCTTCATAAGTATGTTTGGGATGGTAACTAGTCTTATGCAAGAGTGCATGTCTATCTGTGGTTTTGAAATAAACTTTTGTAGCCAATTTCTTACAATCTCTGTGCCAAACCGGAGCAAAGAACACCTCTGTATCCAGGAACTCAACCTTCGTTTTCTGGAGATTGCATTTCAGTTTAATTTGAGGATGATGAGAGTTTAAGACTGAAACAAATTCAACGAACGACTCCTCCGTATCAGCCCACAGTCCAAAAATATCGTCCAAATATCTCAAATAGACAATTGGTAATGTTGTACATTTAGCAAAAGCCGATCGCTCCCATTCAGCCATGTAAATGTCTGCGTAAGCAGGAGAATACTTCCTGCCCATCGCACAGCCACTGATCTGTAAGTAATGTTTATTATTAAATTCAAAATCATTCCGAGTTAAAGTAATTTTCAACAATTGTAAAATCTCCTCATCCGGTCTGTCTTCCCTCGGAAAGCGCTGAAAAGCTTCCCTGACCGCTGCCAAACCTCTTTCTGTGTCGATGTTGGTGTATAAAGAGTCGACATCTATAGAGAAGAGGAACGTGCTGCCAGGTACTATCAGGCGAGAAAGTTTTTTAACAAAGTCATAGGTATCCTTAATATAACTAGGATGCAGCTGGGCTAATGGATTGATGTAATAATCTATATATTCCGCCACTCTATAGGATTCCGAGCCACAATCGCTGACTATTGGTCTCCCTGTTGGTATTTTAAAGGGCACAGTCCATGATTCTGGAGCCTTGTGGATTTTGGGGAGGAGGTAGAATAATCGTTGACGCGGTTTCTCTGAGCCATATAGGTAAGTAAGCTGTTTGAAAGTAATAAAATTCTTCGAATATAACGTGTTAATAATATCCTGAATTAACTGGTGTGTTTCAGGCTGCATTGGCTGTGCGAGTGGGACATAATACTTCTCATCTTGTAGCTGTCTATTTGCCTCAATAAGGTAATTAGTTCTGTCTTGGAGGACTATTTGGCCTCCCTTATCGGCTGGTTTAATGACCACATGATCTAACTGTATTAAAGATTTTAAAGCACGTCTCTGTTCTGATGTGATATTACTTCTATGTTGATTTTGCTTTTTCCCAGGTATTTTCAGGGCCCTAAACGCAGCTAAGTCTTTTGTAATTAGATTCTGAATAAATTCAGAGGTCGTATTGGACTCGGGCTCCCAAGTTGATGGATTAATGAATGGCTGATGAGAATAATCTAAATTATAAGAAAAATGTTCTAAAATTTTCAATCTCCTGTGGTATTCATACAAATCCTTTCTCAGCTGTAATTTGTTAAATAAAGTTGGTGTCGGAATGAACGTAAGTCCCTTCTCCAATATCTCCCTCTCTACTGTTCCTAACTTGTATGAAGCACACAGATTCAAAATATTAGAAGAAGGGGGATGGGATGACTCCCTATCCCCTCCTATAAGTTTAATTGATCCAGCCAATGTTCTATAATGAGTGTAGCTGTACTGGACGTCCAGTGGACAAAGTCATGAGATACCTGGAAATGGAGTGGATTAATTTCCGTCAAGAAATCATATTTTTTGACAATGGTTTTATTGAGGGACTCCAAAAGCTGTTGTTGAGCAATGTCCAATTTCTCAGAATAATTGATGACTGGAACTCTGATTTTTGCGTTAGGAAAGGTCTGCCTTGCTACGGTCATCAACAATCCCATCTGTTTATCTGTCGTCGTCGGAAGAAGGCGTTTCAAACCATTATTGAGGCCCACCGAGAGAATAACTTCCCGAACCTCATTGACCGGTTTCATCTTTTTCAACAACTCGTATATATGATGACACGTGGCTCCTGGAAAACTGTCAACCTGGACCTCTTCGCTCTCAAAAGCTGGAATTCTAGCGAGGTTGGAATCACCCACAATGACCACCGGTTTAATTACCTCTAAACTCCACTCTTTAATCTTCCTATTTGTATTAGGATGTCTCTTAGGCTCCCTTCTGAAAGACTGAGGATGTGTAGCGAACACAGGCGTCTGGATATCATCCTCAGAGTCTGCCGGTAAGTCAACAGATGCAGCAGTTTCAGTTCTGTCGGCAACCTTCCTCATAGGATGTATCGGCGCCTTTGAATGAATTGTATTCATCTTCACATCACTTCTGGCTTCATTAGGTCGCGATCGTAGACTCACTTTATTCGGCTCTACTGGAGAGCTTTGTGATAGAGGAGCAGATGAGATGGAGTCAGAAATAACCGTGGCTACATTATTGAGGCAAGGAAGGGTGACATTTATCACTGTGTTGTCAGATTGCCCCTCTGTATGCAACTCCTCCCTGACGTCATCTTGCAGCGACCGCGATTGAAGTAAGTGATCACGTGGATAATTGATCTTATCACAAGTGGTAATTAAGGAGCTATTATCAGCGCCATTTTTTGCTACTTCATGCGGCGATAAGACGAGGTCATTTGGTTCGATCGGCTCCTGTGTAGTCACATTTAAAGGCTCCAAGGGATTAACCACTCCATCAGTCTTCGTCAGAGGCACCTGTGCTGCGGTCGTAGGTAAGTCTAAGAATTGCGCACTCAAGACATTTTCCCCGGATTTATCCGCTATTGTCGTCGTACATATTGGAGTTGTCAGAAGTATGTTGCTGTCCAAAGTCACAGTCGTCTGAGCCCTCTGTGAAGATGGAGAAGAGAGAGGGTGCGACAAAGTTATTTCCTCCTCTACAGTCATTTGCAAGGTAGTTTGCGTCCTATTTAAATTTAAGTCAGGTCGTGTTTGAGACTGAATTATCTCCGGCGCCTCCATCGTATTGTCACTATGCGGGAGCTGTATGATTCCAGTTGTCATAGTCAAGTGGGGACTCAAGATGTTTTCTGTTCTCCTTCTAGACAGTCTACTCTTTCTTTGTTCTCTGGGCTGGGGTGTCAGAGATGCTGTAATGACAATTGGATTTGGCAGCGGAGGAGAATCAGCAACAGCTGTTAGAGAGGTGACATGCGGATGATTTTCCGATTTTGGGCCAAAAACCCTTTGCATAGGCAAAGCTGGAGGAGGCAACTCTGGAAAGTCTGTCTTATCCAAGATAAGAGGTGGTGTTTGGTCAGATCTATCATGTTGGTTCGTCATGATCATAGAGCGTAAGGTGTCAATAGAAGATTTGGTCAATTTGCGTCCATAGCGCAAGGATGCCCAGTTTAAAGCTCTATTATAGGCCTCTAATTGAAACGCAGGTATTTCAAGTAGGTTGGTTGAGATGACCTCATCATAGTGATCTCTCAGAATAACGAAGTTATTTCGGACCCATTCTGTTGTATTGAGTTCTACTTTCATCAGAGTGTTCTGATTTGGGCACGCCGGTTTAATAAATGTAGACATTTTATTAACCTTATTCGTCATCCCTTTTGGAAAGGTGTTTGTCTCCAGTGACGTTGAGATAATTTCTGAATGATGGATTGCCTGTAGGAGTCGAAAGTATGTTTTAGTGACCTCCGGCTTCTGCTGTGTAGGTGTTTGTGCTACCTGTAGCGGTTCTGCATGACGAGCATGTCTGGTGGTAGGTGACGAGGAAGAGGAGGAGGCAGTGAGCCCCCCGCTCAACCCACGGTGCCCAAGAGGGACAGTTCGTTCAGGTGGAGGCCGCATCGTTGGACGGTGATTACTCCTTTTCTCCAATGTCACCATCTAACTTATACATAAGCACAAGAGGTTACCAATAAACAACCCTCGACCCCCCAACTAACAAAATAGGAGATTTTAAGGAGCCCAAAACAAACTTTTTACAAAAGGAAAAAAAAAAATAAGGAAAAAAGGAGAGAAAAAGAAAATTAAAGAAAAATAATTAAAACTAGGAAAAAGGAAAAGGAAGGTAGGGGGGGGGGGGAAAGGGGAATGGGGAGTATTTCCCTAAAATATATCTCAAATGGAAAGTAAAAACAATTCTGGTTCTTCTTTTTTTTAAAAAATTCTTTAAAATTAAACAAAATAATAAATAATTGAATTAATTATCCAGATGGAAAAACACAGTCACTGTTAAATAGTAGTTATCTGCCCCTTAAACCTGGAGAAAAATTGTTCTTATTATCTTAAAGAGAGTTTTGGCTAATAAGCCTTGAGTAATGATAAAAAAACTCTCCACTAGAGCTCTAAAACATATTGATTGGGAGGTAGAGCAAAAAATCCTCCATTATTAGGGCGATTAGTGAGCAAATGGCACCATCTACTGGACAAATAATCAAACTGCAAAAATTAGAACCAAGTTCAAAAAAATCAAGAAAACAATAATTTTTGAACAGAAAGCAAGATAATAAATCTACAAAAACCATCAAAGTATGTTCCACAAAAAAGACAACATATAAAAATAAGTCAAAATCACATTTGTAATCAACCACAAAAGACCAGCAGGTCTTCAACACGCAGTATTACTCATGTCGTGAAGCAGAGGTCAATATTTTAGTCCGCCATTCAAGGCTTTCATATGTGGGAGTCTGTGATTTCACCTTTATAGAGTGTCGGTCGTAGGGAAGTCCTTTCACTTTACAGCTCGTTCCAAAGCGTCGTTGTTTGCAGAAGCATGCGGTCGGAGGCCGCCATGATGTCTGTGTCCCGTGGCCGCAATTACGGTCGGAATATGCTGGATCGTGCTCTCTAGTAAAGCTCAATAAAAAGAGTCAGTCCATAATACAAAAGAGATCCGACATCACCAAGTCCACCAGCGTCCGTGATTGACTTAAATATAAGAATACAACTTAAAACAAATCAACAAACAAACAAACAAACAAACCAACAAACGTATAAAATCATTTAAGATATTAGGGAAATACTCCTCAACGTGGTCTCCAATGGCCTTTACGTTTCGCCAGGTAGGCTTCATCAGAAGTGTGGAGACAGGTGGGACAACAGGAAGTTATAGGATTCTTAATAGGGGCGTGAGTGGCCGGATCCTTGCATGCTGGGTAAATGTCAAAGGTGAGGCCCTCACTTCCTGTTCATCCTCTCCAAATAGAAAAGGGTATCAGTGACCCCTATAGATCAGTTATCAAACTCTCATTTAAAATAAATGAGGACCTATGTGTCCTTAATTCAAGGTTTTTATAATGAGGGATAAAAAAGAAAACAAATTAGGAATTAATAATGGTAAAAAGAGTACACCATTTCAAAACCAGGGAAAAGGAAAACAAAAAAAGAAAAAGAAATGAAACAAGGAAGAAAATGGGAAACCAATCTATAGCTAAACAAAAAAAATAATGTAATCATAAATTCAAAATGAGTGTGACCATCAGATATCATCATTATCAGGCTAGATATAACCAGGCACTAGCAGGATAGGTATTGATGAAAAAAGTGTATTAGGACTCCTAGGAGTCCACTACGGCATTGGCACAGGTTTCTTTTTCTATATTCTTATTGATAACCTGAAATTTTGAGGTCACTTATCACTTTTCTTAAAGAAGATAAAAACCAGAAAAGAGGAAGGGACACATAATGCTCAAAAGGGCACTTTACAGGTAAATAAGGACTAAATGAAGCCTGTATCAGAAGTGAATCAATTTAATTAAGAAAAAAACCATGATATTAATAGGTTAAGTTTTTAGATATAAGTCCACTAGGGTTATGTTTAGGGCCTGTGGTCTAGTATTGGTTATGTTTAGAATCTTTCATGGGCGAGGTTGTAACCATGATATTAATAGGTTAAGTTTTTAGGTATAAATCCACTGGGGTTATGTTTAGGGCCTGTGGTCTGATATTGGTTATGTTTAGAATCTTTCATGGGCGAGGTTGTATTCACACCTATAACCAAGATAAGGTGAGGGAGAAAAGGAGGATACAAAAGAGTAACAATGTCCAATCTCTCAAGGTTATGTTTAGGCAAATGATAGAATGTATCAGATCTCTAATAATATCTTAGGTTTAGATATGAGCCCCGAAAAAGTTCCACTTCCATGCCACCGTACAACAATGATCGATCATAATTTTCAAATCCATCCTAATTTTGGTCCTGTTAAGGCTTATGAGGTAAGAAGGTCCCTGAAAATAGTTCATCCCAGACACAATTAGGCATCAATAGCAAAAATCTTCAACGAGGGGTCAGTGTAAGGTCAGCACTATAATATACGGCTCTCATAAGGAGAGAAGGAAAATGAGGATTATAGGGGTTAGGGGTTAGGGTTAGGAAAGAAAAAGGAGGACAGGTGAGCTACCTGTCCCCTGATGCACTGTCCTCCATATGGATGGCCACTTCCTCATCCCCATCTTCTTCTTTTTAGGTTAAGCGGTGTATTTATATAATAATTGTTTTTTAGTCTAGTTGAGTTATATATGATGAAATTCAAATTTATATCAAGTATAATAATTGTTTTTAATGTATTTATTTATAATGAATTTGGTGTCCGATAATTGGTTTTAAGTTTAATATAACATAGTTGTTTTTAGTCTATTTATTTATGATGAAATTTTCCCCACCCAAAAGTGGTGGGGTTTCCAAAAATTTGGCAACAATGCCATAGGGTTTATTTTTTATTGTTTGGCTTTAATTTGGTATAGTTTCTAATTCCCTCCCTTAGTTTTAGTTGGTTAACCTATTTGTTCTTTTCTCTGTATGTCCTAGGTGGCGCTCACGACGTTTCGTCCGGATTAGGACTTCCTCAGGCTAGGCCGACATACAGGTAAGTGCTTCTTGTAATTCTTTAGGGGAGATGTTGCTCCCTCGAAGTTCCCCGCCAAACTGAATGAACTCTATTGTGTGTCTCCTTTTTATACTCTGTTTTTATCCATCAAATTTAGGTTTTAGAATTAGTGTATTTACTTTTATGAACTGACTTGTTTTTAAACTATTTGTTTTTAATCCAAATGAATTGTATTGTATTACCCCATGAATTTTATTATATATTTATAGTATTTATAATAGTTTTAATCATGAATTTGTATTTATTGTATTTATAATAATTTATTAACCCTCCTTTCTTTTCCTTATTCCCTCTTTGTTTCCTTTCCCTTTACTTGACTTCCATCCTTTTTCTTTGACCGGTGTTTGTTTTATTTAACCTAAACTTTCGTACCACGTATATAGTTTGCCTTAATTGGGTTTTTGGGTGGCTATATACGGTAGCTACGGGACCTCTAGGGTTGTTCTACGGGCCAAGACTAGGGTTTGGGGGCCAAGATTGGAGTTGGGAATCAAATTGGGGTCAGGGCCAGATCAACTTGGGTTGGGTTTAGGGCCAAGTCCAATGAGGTTGGGGTAAGGATAGGGGCCAGGGTTAGCTTAACTTAGCTTATAACTATGGGGGGAGAGGAGGGTTAGGGTAGGGTTAGGGATAGTAGGGTAATTAAATTGATAGGGTGAATAAACTCATTAAAAACACAATTTGATAGGATAAATAAATTCATTTATTAAGACAAACATGATCGGAAGATAAAAACAAATTTATAGGGTACATAGATTCAGTTAAAACCAATTGATAGGATAAATAAATTCATTTATTAAGACAAACATGATCAATACATAAAACAAATTGATTGGATAAATAATTCATTTATTAAGACAAGTACGATCAATACATTAATACAAGTTCATTAAAAATACAGGTTGATAGGATAAATATATTCATAAGCTAAATATAACAAAAACTAATATGTTTAAAAACAATTTGACTAAAAACAAATAAGTTCATATACAAGTCTAAAAATTAGATAAATAACAAGTAAGTTTAAAAATAAGCAAGTTAAAAATGATTGACAGCGGCAGGGTATAAAAGGGAGAACAAGGCAAGAAATGCATCAGTTTGGCACAGACTTTCGGAGGAGCAACATCTCCCCAGAGAAACTAAACAAGAGGTAACTTACCTGTATGATGGCAGCCTGAGGAAGTACAAATAGATACGAAACGTCACGACGCCACATACAGAAGAAAAAGAAGACAAAGAAAGGTCAACCAACTCAAACAAGGGAGGGAATTATTAAAAACAAGATAAAAGCCAAACAAAAAAAGCAAAAACAACAAAAAAATAGAAAACAAAAACCAAAACAACAAAAACAGAGTGGTGTAATATAAAAACAAATAAGTTAAAACGAACCTAACTAAAGAGGATGGGGATGAGGGACTGGCCATCCCCATGTTAAAGAAGGACCGTGCACTTGGAGAGATGGGTATTGTACCTGTCTCTCTGTTCTTTCCCCTTCACCTACCCAACCCCAAATTTGATCTTAATTTGATTCCCTACCCTGATCTTGAAACCCAAGCCCTAACCCTAGCCCGTTAATTAACCCAAGAGGTTCTAAATTAAATTACCGTATATAGCCTCAACATAAACCCAAACAGAAATGGCAAACAATATATACGAGGTACGCCAATTTGAATACCGGTTAAGGGAGAAGGATGGAGGACAGGAGAAGAGGAAAGGAAAGGAAGAAGGAGAAGAAGAGGGGAAAGGTTAAATAAATTAATTATATAAATTCATAGGATAAATAAATTCATTCAATTATAAATACACAATAAATACACAATGCAAATTGATAGGATACATTAACTCATTTATTAATACAGATACAATAAATACAAATTCATAGAAGGGTACAATTCATGGATAAAAGGGCTAAAAACAAGTTAAATATAACAAGTTAAAAGCAATTATGTTAAAGACAAATTAGTTAAAAGCACAAAAGTTAAAAAACAAATCTGTCTAAAAACAAGCTAAATAACAAGTCAGTTTAAAAACAAGTCAGTTAAAAGACAAACAGTTCATTGAAGGGAGAGTATAAAAGGGAGAAAAACACAGAGTACATCAGTTTGGCATGGACCTCTGAAGGAGCAACATCTCCACAGAGCAATTCGGGATCTGGGAACTTGCCTGTATGTCGTGGCTTGCCTGAAGAAGTCCAAGTAGGACGAAACGTCGCGAGGGCCACCTGGAAGACATACAGAAGAACAAAAAAGGTTAACCAAACTCAAATAGGGAGGGAATTATGATAAAACAAACTAAAAGCCAAACAAAAAAAAAAATTAAAAAAAAATAGTAAAATACAAAAACTAAAAAAGTAAAAGCGGTATTATACTTGATATAACTTTAATTTATGATGAATACATCTAACCTAGAAAAACTATATTATTAAATAAATACACCGCTACGCTAAAAACCTAAGTGGAGGAGATGAGGATGGGGGACTGGCCGCCCCATGTGAAGGACCGTGCACTGCTGGGGGGATAGGTACTATACCTGTCCCTCTAGTTCTTTTTCCCATAACCTACCCTTCTAGTGTGCTTTTGAATTTGACAGGTCACTGTGAATGGCGGGTCGCTCCACGCGTCCCCCTTCTCCACCTACTCTTCCTCTATCTGTTCTCCTCTCCTCTGTCACATGGTTCATGCAAGCAAGTGGGAAATGGGATGGGGACTAACATGCGTCGACCTGTGCCATGCCGTTGTCTCTCTATTCCAAACTATGTTGTCGTTGGTCAACATAGGGGGAGGCTCTGAGTACTTTACCACTTCACCTAACCCCCCATTAGTTGTGCGAAGCGTCAGGGATATCTATTTGACCAAATTGGGCGAGGAAATTACCCTTTTACCAATTGGCACGCTTTCAATGGGACAAATTGTCCCTTGATTAGCTTTTAAACGTTTATTCTTCTTTTTTTAAAACCTTTTAAACATTAAAGTGGATTTTACCTGTTTGGAGGCTTTTACCGAAATACGCTCAACACTCTCATATCTAGCAACTGAAATCAACCGTTGATACTCTGTAAACCTATTAAGTCAATTTGACTTTTCACTTTTTAAGAAAAATTATGCCATTTGTGAAATTTGACCTCTAACTCCAATCCGGAGCCACGACGACCTGCATCTGCTTTCTGAGCTGTGCTATAAAGGAACCTGCTGCTGCCATTGCACACGAGGAACCGCGGACGCGGAAAAAACGCCTCGGGGACAAACGAACAACTCCAGCGCAGAAGCGGCCCTATCCTTCTACATGCAGAGTTACGCAGAGAGGTGAGCATGTATCAAGGTAAGCGTCCACCAACAGTGCATCATGCCACACAAGGGAGAAATACCACCCAGTTTGGCCAAATACCTAAGACAGGTACAGTCGCTCTTTTTAGACGCCCCCTCCCTCCCCCTCGCACTTTTTCTCGTGGTTGAAACGGTCCATCACGTCGTGAGAGATGAGATCATCCCCCCAGTAGCCATCTCTATAGTACAGCACCCCAGACGAAACAAGCACTGGATTTAGACACCCGAGTTGCAGCTAAGAGAATTTTCAAACTTATTCAGGCGATTCACCATAGAGAAATAATGGCTCATGCTATAAACACCGAGACACCCCCAGCAGGAATGAACAGGCAGGTCAATCGCCTCACAGCTTTTATAAAACCGGCCTCGCCTACAGAAGAATTCCGCAATCAAGTAGCTGCCAATACAAAAACATGGATGCAAAATAATTTGACTCTATTGAAAAACCACTACACGGAGATAATAGTTCTCCATACGGATATTCGCTCCACCCAAACTGCACTTACAGTGGCCAAAGGATGGGCCAAAAAACGGTATGGCCCACGACTACATCCCGAAACCTTTGACATTCTTTCTGCCATTACATTTGATACGGGAAATGCTAACAGTACAAATGCTTCTGAGCCTCATCGTGACGCAGCTGCAGCGGACGTGGTCACTCGAACGAGCACCGAGGACCAGTTTGACGTGCGGGACGAGCGCCAGTTCCCCAAATTGAGTCGAAATATAATACCCCCGACCAGAAGCCTCTATATGGGCTCTCGACGAACACTTACCGAACAATATCCGCAAATCCACATTAAAGCTACCCCTCTTTCGAACACGGCTCCTAAACCGGAGCCACCCAATGATCGCGACACACACAGATCACCAAATTTCTCCACCTCCCTACTGCCAAAACGAACGGGCCCTATTAAGGGCAGCAGAACAGGAGCTAATTGCCCCTTGATTCACGGACCTAATTCCTCTCCAACCGACTCAGAGCCAGTAACACCACCAGGTGTGAATGAGAGGGAGACTGACGCTCGCCCCGCCGTAATAACTGCCTCTCCTCTTTCCTCTTCCCCTCCCTCGGTGCTCTGCTCAACACACAATTGCTCCCATATTTCCGACCCATTCTATTATTTCCCCCCCAGCTGCCTCATCGCCGAACGATCTCCCGCTACGAACAGAACCCTCACTGTCAGTAGAAATCACGGAAAATAATTTACATATTAAACAACGGGGAAGCGCCCCGCAGTCGGAATCCACTCCGATGCACCCCCCGCACATCCGTACACAAAAAACAACCGCTGTACAAACATCTACCGCTCAGAAAGATATTGTGGAGATACAGATGCACAACGTGTCAGACCATACAAATACTTTTCAAACTGAGCAAACACCAAAGAAAAATCGCTCCAAACTCTCACGTCTCTTCTCAGGTGGCGCACGGAACGGACGGACCGCATCATTCACAGCAGACTCAGTGTCAGAACCCAGTTTTGGGAATCCTAAAACAAATAGTGGAGATATGAATATGATGAGCAGCGTCTCTCATAACGAGCAACCGCTCGACACAGTGGCAAAATCTACCCCTTTGAGACCATCTGAAACCTCCACTAATAATTTTCATTCCACACTTGGTGCTGAGAGCGTGTCCTCCGTAACAGCGCCTCCGGAGAAAACGCTAACTCCCATTTACCACCGCGCCAGAGAGGCCAGAAAAATCCAGGATTGGATTTTTAAAGGCAATGCTCCCATCCTGTTCCTGGGCGACTCGAACCTCAATCGCATTCCCCCACACACCCACAAAAACATTCAAATCGATAGTTACCCGGGGGCAAAGTTCTATCATTTCATTAAAGTCTGTGAAAAATCCCCCGTAAATCCGGACAGAAAAATCGTCGTCTTCTCAGTTGGAGTAAACAACCATGAACTCGACCCCATAAAAACTTCCAATAAACAGCTCCGATCCCTGTACAGACAAGCTAACATTACTTTTCCGAATGCCGCGATTTACGTCACCGCCATTAATTTCTCCCTCAATCTCCCAGAACAACAACAGACCAACCTCCGGCAGATTAACGACCATATCCTCCAGCATCTGAACTACATTCCTCCGCTTGAACATCTCCAGTTTCACACACAATCGGATGACATTCACTGGACCGCCGCAACGGCATCACACATGTTCGCCCACTGGTGTCTGCACTTGGGTTTATAACTGAACCCGAGGCAAAGCATGCACCTCCCTCATATCTCTATACTCTAAACACCAATTATTCCATTAATGCGCCCTGCGGAAACCGCCCTACCGATGCTATTAATTTTGCAAATATAGTTTTTACTAACTCTTCAATACAAGAAAACGCTTGTTTTGTCAGGAATAAGGATGATTTCCGCTACGCATTACCTCAAAATAATTTATGTGGATCTTGTGATATTACAGCTAAAATCCCTGCATCCACACACCACACATTGCGTCAATTGTGCACAGAAAGTACAGAATGTACTTAATTTATCCACGATTTTTTCTCCTTCAGCGGCACAAATTAAATTATTGGAAAGAGGTCTTACTTTCATCCCCAATCCAAATACACATAATAACTCTGAACTCCACAGAGACATTCATCTCTATCATAGACGACTTAAAAACATCGATTATTTCCCTCGGAATAACTATAATCATACACCTTTTACGTTTCCCTCCACTTGGGAGCCGTCATGGTCCAATCTTAGCAAACCAATGAAACAGCTTCTAAAAAAGGATATAGTCACTTTCAATGATTATATAGCAGATCCGGACCGCGTAGATAACCTCAGTAAAACCGAACGCGTAGCCCTTCAACAACTGAAAAATAATAAAAATATTATTATTAAACCAGCCGATAAAGGCTCCAAAGTGGTTATTATGGACTCTCAACAATACGCGTTTGAGGCTCATCGACAATTGAGCAACAACCAATTTTATAAATCCATCTCTTCCTCTATTCATACAGAAAGCCGCACAAAAATCATCGATATAATTTCATCCCTGTATCACAACAAATTCATAACGGCGAAACAACGGAATTTCTTGTACGGCCCAGACGAACCACGCGCACGCCTCTTTTATCTTTTACCTAAGATTCATAAAGATGCTGACACATGGACGATCCCCAACATAATACCTCCGGGCCGCCCCATCGTCTCAGACTGTGACAGTACAACGTATAACGTAGCTAGATATATTGATCATTATTTGAACCCTCTATCGTCACTGCACCCAAGTTATATAAAGGACACGTATCATTTTTTAGACGTCATTCGCCCTATCACCGTCCCTTCTGCGTCGCTTCTCTTTACAATAGATATAGATAGCTTATATACCAACATTAATACCAACATGGGACTACGTGCAGTCCGTGAGGTCTTAAACCGCCATCCTGACCCCAGCAGACCGGATTCTGAATTGCTACAGCTCTTGGAAATATGCCTGACATACAATGATTTCATTTTCAATGACCAATGGTTCTTACAAATTCAGGGGACTGCTATGGGCCACCGCTATGCCCCTTCATATGCAAACATCTATATGAGTGAGTGGGAGCGAGAGGCCCTGGCAAAATGCCCACTTAAGCCGTCATTCTATTACCGCTTTTTAGATGACATCATAGGCGTATGGCCCCACGGTACCCATGAGTTCATGCAATTCGTTAAAATCCTCAACGACCATCACCCCTCCATTAACATTAAACATACACTTGATCCCCACTCGGTTAATTTTCTGGACACTACTATTCATTCACAACGATCTCAGCAACCCAGAAAAAACTCTTTTCTCGTGTCTATTTCAAACCCACAGACACTCATGCACTGTTACACAAAGCAAGCTATCATCCGCGACATACATTTAAGGGAATTATCAAATCACAAATTCTCCGCTTTTACCGTATTTGCAGCCGGACCTCTGACTTCAATGACGCTGTTTCGATACTGTTTCATAGCCTCAGATCCAGACATTGTTCGGCCAGATTTTTGCGTAACATTAAACGAACGACTCTGGCTTCCCTCCCCCCCTTTTCTCCTTCATCCATCATCTCTTCCCCCAGCACACAACCGATCCCGCTAAAGAGAAAATGCTAATATCCTTTTTGTCTTTTCTTTTCTTTCTTTTCTCCCCAACCTTTTCTCTATTGCCCTCGCCTTTTATTTCTATTATGAACCTCATAGATAATAACATTATCTACCTTACATCTAATCGAGTACTTTATTATAAAAAACAATTATTGTGGCCGGCTTAGTCCCACTCTTCCCTGTTGCCCGTGCAAAAAAGCCCATACCAGGAAACTAAAAATTAATTTTTCCTCTCCCTAACCCACCCTAATTTAGGCCCTAAACTTAACCCTCATTTTTAATCCCAATCATAGCCCCTATTCCATCCCCTAAACTTAACCTTAACCCTAATTCAGGCCTTAATTCAAATTAAATATTAATTACCACTTTAATTTTATATTTAATTTTAACCCTAATTTGTGGCTTTTATATTTTACCCTAATTCATGGTACAACAAATCATTTGGACAATTACAGATTTAAAAATATTTAATTTATAAATAAATTAATATCTCATTCATAAATAAACATATTTCATAGGTAAATTTATATTAAAAAATATACATTTGTATAAATAACAATTCATACTTTTTTATGATTTATAATTCATGTTTTAAAAAAATAATAATTCGATTAAAAATTCATTGTGGTAAAGATAATCAATTTTATGAGGGGAATATAGGGTTAAAACAATTTGAAGAGTAAAACATTACAAACTACATTTTTAAACTACATTCAAAAACAGAGGGTATAAAAGGGAGGAGCTTGAGGGGAAGCTCATTTCACCCCTGGACATTGAGGCATGCACACCTCTACCAGCCATCCAGACCAATTCATTTTTAGTGTGTCCGTAGACCTGATGAAGACCCAGTGAGGGTCGAAACGTTGTAGGGACACACCTTCTTTTGTTGATAAGATTTTTGGACTTTTACCTTTTTTCTCTTTTTTTAAAAAATGGGACACTTTTATTTTATTTTCTTATTTTTATTAAAAAACCATTTCATTTATTTATTAGGAAAACTTTTAAAACAAAACAATTAAGTTAAAAAAATACACCCACCTACATGGGTGAATTCAATGAAGACTGGACATTGGTCCAGCGACGAGGGCGACGCCGGCCGGCTCGCCAGCCTTTTCAAGACCGCGGGGGAGGGTGGATGGCGAGTGCGCCTTCCGTTCCCTACGGGGGACGAAATAAATTTCGTTTCCCTAACCCTCCTCAGATTACGCACGCGGTGGTCGACGCGACCCGATGAATGGGCACTCAGTCTCAGATTCGAAAATTGATTTCCTTCTCCCAAAAACAAACTGTGGAGTACATGATGAGTAGTGTCTCACACTTCGAGCAAACACTCGACACAGAGGTAATTTTAACCGAAAAGAGACCTTCTGAAGCCTCCACTACCCAATCTCGCTCACGACTGGGTGCCCAGGGCGCGCTTTCCACCGCAGCGCAACAGGACAAAATTCTGACTCCCACCTATCACCGAGCTCGACATGCACGAAAGATCCAGGATTGGAACTTTCTTGCTAATGCCCCCATTCTGTTTCTTGGAGACTCCAATGTGAACCGGATCCCACTAGCAACCAGAGTAACATTCAGATTGATAGCCATCCGGGTGCGAACCTGTATCATTTCTGCAAATTATGTGAAAAATTACCCGTAAATGTCACCACCAAAATTGTGGTCTTTTCCATCGGAATCAATAACCGTGAACAGGACCCCATCAAAACATCCATAAAACAGCCCCATACCCTTTACAGACTCTCAAAAGTCACATTTCCGAATGCAACAATCTACATTGTTGCTATGAATTTTTCCCTCAATTTGCCAGACACACAACAGGCAAATTTACTTGAAATTAACGACCATATCCTGCTACACTTTCGAAATATTCCCCCACTTGAGCACGAGCTCTTTCAGACTCTGCCTGATGATATTCATTGGACCCCGACAACTGCATCCCACGTGTTCGATCACTGGTGTCTGCATTTGGGTTTATGAGTTACCCTGATGCAAAACATGCGCCTCTTTCCTATGACAATATGATGATGCATAGTGATCTTAATCAAAGGTTTGCTTCTGGACACACAGATAACTTCTGCACACAGACAAATTTGCCTGATAATAATGCCTTTGACAAAGATAGTGATAATCATATTAATCATGTCGCTAATCTCCCCTGTACCTCACCGAAAATATCTCCACTTCTATCTGTCGATAATGATAAATCTACAGCACGTAGAGACACACAATTTACCTCACGCTGTCTTTATGCTGACAGTAATGTCCTTAATTTATCTACCATTTTTTCTCCTACTGCGGAACAATTACTTCTATTAGAAAAAGGTTTGAGTTTCATTCCCATGCCACACAAACACAATCACGCCGCACTCCACAGGGACGTTTCTTTATATCACCGCCATCTGAAAATTGCCGACTACTTTTCTTCAAAAACTCATCATCTACCTTTTACATTTCCTTCTACGTGGGAGCCTGCCTGGTCATCCCTCAGCCGACCTGTGAAAAAACTCTTGACCCGTGATACAGAGATTTTGAACCAATTCTCAGCAGACCCGGATCGCAGGGATAATCTTTCAAAATTGGAACGTGAGGCCCTTAAACGCCTCTTAGACAACCAAAATATAATCGTCAAACCAGCCGATAAAGGCTAAAAAATTGTATTGATGGACAAGCAACAATATGCCTTTGAGGCTTACAGACAACTTAATATTCAATACTACAAAAGAATAAATAACACGATTCACACAACTACTTCTGAAAAAATTGTTGAAGTAATTTCATTCTTATACCAACACAAATTTATTTCGGCTAAACAAAGAAACCTCCTATGCGGTCCTGACAACCCACGTCACCGTTTATTTTACCTTTTACCAAAAATTCACAAGGAACCGACAACATGGACGCTCCCCGCGTGCGACAGCACAACATATAATATAGCTCAATACATTGATCATTTTTTAGGACCACTTTCTTCATTACACCCCAGTTATATTAAAGACACATTTAATTTTTTGGATATCATACGTCCCATTGTCGTTTTATCTTCCTCATTTCTCTTCACTATTGATATTGACAGCCTTTACACGAATATAAATACTAATATGGGGTTATCCGCGGTCCGGGAAGTGTTTTTGCGCCACCCAGATCTGAATAGATCTCTGGACGTTTACCCAGAGGTCAGACACTCTGTGTGGGCTAGAGAGAGCTCCACATCCCAGCCTGGGGCTGGTCCTGGATTCCAAATGTAAAATATAACTTTCTAAATATTCCACAAAAACTATTTCAATGACTAATTACATTGCAATAATGTGATATAAAGTTCTAAATGAATTCCAAATGTAAAATATTATTTTCAAACTATGCTACACTTGATACAGGCGACCTCCTGAAGTTCAGAGCCAATTCTGAGGCGCTTCCTGCGGTGCCAGAGGCACAAAGAGCCCTGCCATGATCACGGACAGTTAGAATCTCTGACGGGTAGGAGGGAGCCAGGCCATTAAGAGTTAACAATAAGAGTTTAAAATCAATGTGTAATATCAACTTCCTGTTTGGAAATGAAGGTGACAGGAATCAAATAGTCATCTTCTGATCGTGGCCCTCAGAAAATCACTCCTTGACCTTGGAAAACCCACCCTTGAAATACGTTACCATCTTTGTAGAGGTCGTCTTCTGGCTGAAAAGCAGAGGAGGGGCAACACTCTCCGGTTAGTCCAAATTGTAGGTCAGACAAGCTGGCAAAACACGGACAAACACGCAAACAGACAGACAGAAATACGGAGCGACTGGCAGGCAGCCAAACGGTCAGACAAACTGCCAAAACACAGACAAACACACACACACACACACACACACAAACAAACAAACAAACAAACAAACAAACACGCAAGCAGACAGACAGAAATACGGACCAACGCGCGCGCAGGCAGCCAAACGGTCAGAAAAACGTTCAAAACAAAGGCAAACGCACAAACAAACAAACAAACAGTCAGACAGAAATACGGACCAACGCGCAGGCAGCCAAACGGTCAGACAAACTGCCTAAACACAGACAAACAAACGCGCGCGCACACGCACGCACGCACGCACGCACGCACACACACAGCCAGCCACACAGCCAGAAAAACGGGCGCGCACGCACGCACGTACACACAGACAGACAGACAGAAAAACGGACCAATCCCAATGAGAAAATCACTTCGTGGGAGGAGCAAACAAGCTTAGCCTCTATTTCAAAAAAGTGATCATTCATGCTAAATTAAATCCAAAAAGAGCATCTCCAAATCCCAGTCCCTACCACTGGCTGAGAGCGAGCCAATGACACGCTTTCCTTAAAGGGGATACGGAGCCGCCCCATCAAGTGCATTCATTCATTTGGCATGCATCTGCTGGACACAACAGGTAGGGTCAATTCCAGAAATGCGATCTAGACTTACTAATTCTTTCAAATTTAAAATGGTAATCACTAAATAATTTTAAAAGGTGCATTTTATTTGCTAAATCTTTTAACTGTCTAATAACAGTTGCCAAATAATTTCTGAAAGCGAATATTACTGCGAAACATTTTAAATATAGCATGATAGTTGCTTTAAAAAAAATTCAAAAGGTGCGTATTCATTACTAAAGCTTCCAAAGGTAGCATAACAGTTGCTAAATGGTTTCAAAAAGGTAAATGTCAATTACTAAATCTTCCAACTGTAAAATAATAGATGCTAAATAATTTCAGGAAGCAAATATTATTACCAAACCTTTCAAGTTGGGCCAGTGAATGTCTCTGTGTTCCAAA
Source organism: Sparus aurata (assembly GCF_900880675.1). NCBI lineage: Eukaryota > Metazoa > Chordata > Actinopteri > Spariformes > Sparidae > Sparus > Sparus aurata. Next base: position 41,342,837 of record NC_044190.1, on the reverse strand, counting down.
TGGTGCATGTGAATCGCTAATCTTCCGATCCACGTCTTTGTGGGTATAAGGGCATTTGACATACCACGCTTGCGAATTCACCCCCTCTTTTTAATGCTAATCAGTTGTGTATGGCTTTCAGGCTTGCTGGTAAAGGCTGCCCACATCAGCTCTTACCTAAGGAAAGCCCTGAAGGAAATTCCGGCGGCTCTGCGTAAGTATTTAGTTAGGGTTTTTTTTTTTATTTTAGAGAAGCACCACAGGGTGTCACTCACTTGCTGGTTGACAATATTCCTCTACTTTACAGTCACCCTGGAAGCGACTCCAGGCAAAGCTGGCCTGGAGGAGTTCTATGGCTTGCTTGCTGGCTTCATTGTGTGCATGACTGGCCACAGGAGGGGGGTCCTGGCCGACATGAGGGTGAAGGATGTCGCCTCAGCGGACTGTGATGCTTCTGGACGGCGGATTATTGGAGTAAGAACATGCTGCCTGCAGTATATTTTTTTTTAATTTATTTTTTATTTTTATGCAAGAACCCACCCAGTGTTTTATTAAACCCATGAATGTGCTGAATATGTGTTTTGCCAGACTTGGCAGTGTACTTCATGCAGTAGTTTCCAAAAACGTGAATAGTTTTTTTCTAATTTTTTTTTAAAAAGTGAATACTGTTATTTAATAATTCCAAAAATGTATTTTCATGCAGTACTTTCCAAAAAGCGAATGAAATTTGCTCGTTGTTTCAAAACAAATACAATCTTCTAATTATTCCAAAGAAATGTAGTTTCTAAAAAGTGAATATCATGTGCTTCTTATTCTAAAAGGTGAATACAATTGGCCAATTATGCCAAAAGGTGGATACATTTTGCTAATTGTTCCACAAAACGTCTTTTAATCTCTTTGTCTGTCAAACATTGTGTCAACATCCCATGCAATCGTTTTCAATTTTCTCGGCCCTTCCTTTGCCCTTTGTCACCATTTCCGTTTTTGTTTCTCAGGTGGAGCAGCATAGGACGGAGGACACATTTGGTCGGGCTTTGAATCCCCTTTACAAGGAAGAGTATCAGTGGTTGAGCCGGTTCCTCTACCACCACCGCAACTTCCCCTGCGGCGATGCTGAGCTTTTCTTTTCCAACAACAACGGCGGCCTCTGCGGCTATCTGCTGGAGTCGTTCCAGGCAAGCTGGAAACGCTTGGGCCTTCCCGGGACACCCACGTTCGCGCTCATCCGCACCAGCATCAGCACCTGTGTAAGACCCGTTTTACAATCTGTTACCGCTACTCTTTTAATCCTCCACAGGGTGGACGAGCTGTGTCGGTACTGAATCAACTCGAGCAACTCACCGAGCTGTGTCGGCACCGACTCAACTCGAGCAACTCACCTGCCCCCCTGAGAGTGTCTTTTCTCAACTTGTTTTCTGTCTTTGTAGATCGAGGCTTCTCTGGACCCAGGGAAGAAGCTCAACGTCCGACGGATGATGTGCCATTCAAATGCAAACACGGAGGAATTCTGCAGCACTGACATGGACTTTCAGGAGGCGTTCCAAACGCGGGTCGATGTGGCCGATGCCCTTTGCCAGAGCTTGCAAGTGAGTGCAGAACAGGACTGGGACACTGACCAATCGGCGAACACAGAGGACGAGCTGGTGAGTGAAGAAGAAGAAGAAGAGGAGGAGGAAGAGGAAGAAGACGTTGAGGCTGGCTCGGAGACGCAGGGAGAAACGGAGACCCGGCAGCAGGTGCAGAAGGGAGGAGTGAGAGGCGAACGCAGCAGCCCCAAGGAAACTGGGGGAACTGACCCTGGGCCAATGCAGACGAGACGGCAAAAGCGATCTGGAAAACACCAACGGCCGCGCAGCGACACGGACAATGAGCAGGCTTCGCAGGGCAGAGGAGCAAAGACAGCCAGGGGGGAGCAGAAAGCTGGAAAGAGTATCAAAGGCGAGCAGGCAGCACGCTTGCCTCGAGGTGAGGCAGACGATGCGTACCGTACAAAGGGGCCGGGCATTCCTCAAGACGGTCCAGAGGATGACATTGTCATCAACCTCGACTCCCCAGACGGTGAATCCTTGCCCTCACCAAGACGGATGACTTTTGGGCAGATGGAGGGTGACTCAGAAATAGTTTGCCTTTGCTCTTCAGAGGACACTGCATCCAGCAGAGACACAGAGACAATGTCGGGCGAGGTGGGTGGCGGCGAGCCAGCGGCCACCGAGGTGGACAATGCGGCGGCTGCAGCAGCGACAGAAGCAGTTGGCGGGGTGGACGAGGCGGCAGTGACAGAAGCAGCTAACGGGAACTTTCCCGCCTCCACATTTGCATTTATGCAAATGAGGCGCCCCACTTGAACTTAAACATCAATTTTAGCCCACTTCCTGTCGGTCTATATCCACCAAATTCCACTCGCTCCATCGTGGGAACGCCGGCTTTCGGGCAAAGGCGCTCCCTAGTCTCCAAGTGGCCGTACGGCCGAGCGGGCCCCCCGAATGTCACTCGAGCGGGCCCTGGTTTCGGGCCACCTTTACACGGCCGTAACTCCTAGACCCGGGGGCTCTGGGACGCGGGCCTAGGGGGCCCTGAAAGCTCTCGGGGGGCTCTACCGCATATGTGAAAATCAGACTTATAGGTCAATGTGTTGGACCAGATTTCCAAAAAAGGCCGTCCAGGAAAGAGATAGAAGAAAGGGAGCAGGATATTGTGAAAGGGCTCGAAGAGACGAACGCAACCCCCATTGTCCCACTTTGACTCGGCGTTGGGGCTGACATGACACCACTTCCATGTTTTCATCTGAATTGTGTGTGGATAGATGCAAACGTGGAGGCGGGAAGTTTTCCCGCCTCCACATTTGCATTTATGCAAATGAGGCGCCCCCTTGAACTTTACCATCAATTTTGGGCCACTTCCTGTCGCTCTATATCCACCAAATTCCACTCACTCCATCGTGGGAACGCCGGCTTTCGGGCAAAGGCGCTCCCGAGTCTCTAAGTGGCCATACGGCCGAGCGGGCCCCCCGAATGTCACTCGACCAGGCCCTGGTTTCGGGCCACCTATACACGGCCGTAACTCCTCCACCCGGAGGTTCTGGGGCGCGGGCCTAGGTGGGCTGGAGAGCTCTCGGGGAGCTCTACCACCTTTGTGAAAATCAGCCCTGTAGGTCAATGTTTTGATCAAGATGTCCAACAAGGCCCCAGACTCTCACAGCCTATGAACACTCATGAACCTTCACCCCCTGTTGCCAAACAGGGTCTACGGGGCTCGCTCAGGCACGCTTCGTCGCAGAGCCGCGATCCGGGCACCGCCGGAAAGGTCTCGCCGAGGCGAGTCAGCCGGCATGCCAACCGTGGCTCTGCTCCCTTCCTGTGGGCAGCTAGGGGGCAGCAAAGGTTCAAGTTTTTCCACATTTCAAAGTGCTCTATCTCCTCAAGAGAGGGCCACTGGAGTAAAATAAAGACACATTTGGAGAGCTCTCGGCGAGCTCTCCAACATGTGTCAATGCCCTGTAGGTGGCGCTCTCCTGGGGCAAAGTCCGTCCTGGAAAGAGATACGGGAAAGGGAGTGGGATATTGCGAAAGGCCCCGAAGAGATGAATGCTACATTTGACCTTTGACCTTCATCAACTTCATTTCTAGCATTGTGTGGGAGCCAGCACAAGCTGGTTACAATGACATAGACGTGAACATGGATTTTATTCAATTGAATTCCAAATTTTGTAGTTGGAAATTTGAACTTCCTGTCACGACAGGAAGTGGCACAGGACCATCCATCGGCAGCAGTAGCAGCTTGGTAAGTACACTCTATATGTTGTTTACTTCTACTCGAACCGAAAGTGTTGTTAACTTGCAACTTCTGCCGTATGTCAGTGTGTAACATGTCAAGGTGGCCTCACATCGTGTTTTCACGCACTTTTGACCGTTTGAAAAGTTAATTCGTGTCATTATGTCCGTGCAGACGGCCTGCTAAATAGCCGCAGCTAACGTTAGCGCGTCTGCTGTCAAAGCCAAGGTGTTGATAACTCGGTGCTTAATGCTTTATATCTGCGTGTCACACATCAATGTCAGCGTACGTTGTGTTTTAATGTACTTTTTTATCGTGTTTACCAGTTAATTTCGGCCGTCACGGCCACGCACATGTTCGCTAACACGAAATAAATGCAAATACGGAATTAGCAAAGGCGTTTCCACATTTTTTAGATGGGAACTTGGACTTCCGGTCCCGATAGGAAGTAGCACCTGACTAGCCAAAGTGTCAGTAGCTGCTGGGTAAGTCCGCGCCATGACATCTTTTATTATTGTCCGACCGAAAGTGCTGTTAACTTGCAACTTCTGCCTTGTGTCAGTGTGTAACATGTCAAGGTGGCCTCACATCGTGTTTTCACGCACTTTTGACCGTTTGAAAAGTTAATTCGTGTCATTATGTCCGTGCAGACGGCCTGCTAAACAGACGCAGCTAACGTTAGCAGTAGCCGCTTGCTAAGTGCGCCCCGTCGCGTCTGCTGTCAAAGCCAAGGTGTTGATAACTCGGTGCTTAATGCTCTATATCCGCGTGTCACACGTCAGTGCCAGCGTACGTTGTGTTTTAATGTACTTTTTTATCGTGGTTACCAGTTAATTGATGTGGTCTTGGCCGCGCACATGTTCGCCAATATGAACTAGATGTAAATACGGAATTTTGTATATCCTAACTTCCAAATTTCCATCTATTCCATTTAGATGACAACCTGCGTTGACAGCGCTTCCACAGCCGAGAAATGGCAAGTGTCCTCTGTAAATACTTGACATTTGTGAGAGACAGTGTGTGTGTGTGTGTGTGTGTGTGTGTGTGTGTGTGAATGAATGTTATTTTCATTCTTTTTGTTTTAACCGTTGCTTTTTCGTATTCATCTGCAGGGGGACAAAGTGTGCGGACTGTGTTTCAGGAACTATGCTAATCTCAAGCAGCACCTCAAGGTCTCGCACTCGGTGCCCAACAAAGATGAGTTTTCACTTCTGCTAAAATACGGGAACGCCAGGTAATAACGTACATTCGTCCACATGACAAAAGGGGACATTTTGTAAGTCCAAATTGTGAAATTGTCATTCTGCATTCCCTACTCCAGGACCACCCAGCGGCTGTCATGCCAAATTTGCAATAGGCGCAACCTGGTCAGACTCAACAAGCACCTCATCGAGGTCCACCTGCTGCCTTTAGAGGTAAGGGTTAAAGCAACGTAAATCCTTCAAATGTGGTGTGAAATGGCAATAGAAATGGTTTCGTGTCCAAATGTGTCACTTTGTATCTGTAGGATCGGGAGTTCACCCTCAAGGAGGCCAAGCGGGTGAGCATAGTGAAGGAGTTTGCGGCACTGAGGAGGACCGAGCCTCAGGTGCCCATGGTGTCCTCGCTTGATGTGCAGTGCGACTACGACGAAGGTAAATTTACACTGTGACGAGTGAATTTGTCTATGAAAGTTTCACTGTTGTACACAGTACATGTGTCCCTGACCCGTCTGTTGTTTAACATTGCAGGCGAGGCACCAGACATGGAAGAGGACGACGACGACCCAAACGAGGCCGACCAGGCGAGTGAGGGGGAGGAAGCGCCGCTCCTCCACCTCTCCCTCAGCGAGGACTCCGAGGCTGGCGACGGCACCATCGGCGGCCCCGTGCTTGCGTCGACACCGCAACGCTCGACAGTCGCCAGCCTCGGAGTCCCCCAACAGGGGGCCGTCGCCTGTCCCTCTTGGGCCCCCTCGGCCGCCGACCCCCCCTTGGCCATCGCCCCGCCCAGCGGAGCCCAACCCACCGGTGTGGAGACTGCCAGCTCGCCGCAGTCCGCTAGCGCTGCCGCCTCCTCAAGCGGACTCGGTAGCCTCGGCAGCCACAACACCTCCGCCCTTGGCCCGGATACCACCTGCCACTGCGGCTGCCAGAGCCTGGGGGAGAGGGTGAAAGTCCTTGAGGATAGAGTGAGGCACCTGATGCAGCGTCAGGAGGGCGCCGGCACGCCCAAAACTCCCAGGGGTGTGCCGGCGACCCTCACCACGTCGGCGCAAAAACACGAACACGTGGCGAAGCTGGGCAAGTCGGGGAAGGTCTTCGGTGAGTTTTAACATCCTGATTCCTTTTTCTCATCTACAATCATCATGTTCACATGTATTGACATGGCAATGTGGAATATTCCAGATCACAGCATATGCCTTCCAGGTTGCAGTTTATTACATGAGATGCATTTTTGGAACTGGCCCACTGACTCCTTTCTGTGTGTTTCATGTCAGAGCTCGCGGTGGAAGACTACCGCAAGTTCAGGCTGGGAGGCAAATTGGCGGCCAAGGACCGGGAGAACGCCAGGCAGTCAGCAAGCCACGCGCTGCGGTTCTGCCTATACATGGCGTCGACCCTGCCCGACAAGGCGGTCGCCAGCGACTTGAAATTCCTCTTGCAGACGGACAAGCTGCGGGGGTAAGTGTGTTTTTTTTTTTTTTTTTTTTTTTTTTGGTCAGAGTGATGAGAAAATGGAATTACGTGTTTGCAAGTATGGGAAGTCTTTCATCACTTACGATTGCTTGCCTTCTCTTTTAGGTGGCCGCAGTACCTTCGGCAGAAGGGCTATGCTGCCACCACCATCCGCAACATGCTCAACAATGTGGTCACCTTCGTCCGGCACGTCCAATGCTCCTTTACTAAACAGAGCAAGTTGAGAGCCTCCGACTTCCCCAAGCTCTTATATGAGTTCAAGCAGCTGATGGCCGCCGTCCACAAGAACGTGGTGGTCCATCGGCAAAAAGTGTCAAAGAGAAAGACCGGTAACGTTTCATGTCGTCGTCGCCGTGTCATTGTTGTTTTTACATCCCGTCGTGTCTAAAGTTGTGACTTCGAACCTCTAAAATGGGCTGCTTGCCACACTGTTTTCACAGATGACCAGCTGGCGGCCTCCAACGAGGTGAAATTCCTCCAGATTTCCAAGGTGAAAATTGACAAGCTGCTTGGTAAGTGCAATTTAGCGCGTCTTCGCATTTGGAGGCAGAGACAGGGGAATTGACATTGACCTGAACTCACTCAACTTCTTGCACCTGTGTCATGCATTGCAGCGCTCTTGCCGGGCGACGGCAGCTACGCGAAGCAGCACTGCCAACTGATGGGATACCTAATGGGATACATCAGTATCCTGACAGGGCACCGCTCGGTTGTGCTAGTGAACATGTCCAGTGAGCAGGTCCAGCATGCGGAGAGCTGGAGCAACGGCACAAAGTTCCGCATTCTGGTAAGTACTTGAACTGGGTTTTGGAAGCCAGCGAAATCTGCTTACCCACAGAAATGAGTTAAATTTCCGCATATTCTCCCTAGGTGGACGACAACAAGACGGCCGGCGCTTTCGGGCAGGCCACCCTGTGCCTCAGGAGCGCGGAGCACGGGTGGCTGAGGAAGGTGGCGGCAGGAGAGTGCTGCCTAAAGAGGGACGGCATAGACCGTCCCTTCCACACAATCTTGGGGCAGGAGATCACCAAGGCGTCGCTTTTCCTGGCCATGGCGTGGGCCGACAGCAGCCTTGAGGGAAACATCTCCTTCGGGAAAATCCGGAGCAGCGTGTCCACCCAGGTCGGTACTCAGGAATTTGATAGTTGTTACGGAACCGCTGCCTGAATTTATCAAAGTACCTCACAATTGTCAGCTTTAAATTTCAGATTTCCAGCTTATTAGATACGAATCTGGACATGGTAGTTGGGAATGTGGAAGTCTTTCAGACGACGTCCGACTATGTGCCTTCTTTTGTTTTTACAGGCAAAGCGACATCTGTCGGAGAAGGAGAGGGGTCAGGTGGCACGGGCCATGTGCCATGACCCTGCCAAGGCAGAGAAATTTTATGTGGCCCTGCCCGACAAGGCGCAGGACTTTGAGACTCGCCGGCTCCGCCTCAAAGCCTTAAAACTTGCCCTTGACAAGTCAAAGGCCGGCGAGGAGAGCACGGACGAGTCCTCGTCCTTGGCCCCGGACGAGAGTGCCGAAACCCCGTCGTCCAGTAGTGGGGCTAATCTGGCGGCTAATGAGCTTTAGCTTCCACATTTCAATCTACACCGCTAGCACGGTGTAGAACGAAATCTGGAAGCTAAAGACGGCACCACGGACCGCCACAGGCTAGCTTTAGCTTCCAGATTTCAATCTACCCCGCTAGCATGGTGTAGATTGAAATGTGGAAGCTAAAGCGGCTAATCTGGAGGCTAATTAGCTTTAGAGGCTAATCTGTCCATCTATTATCAATCTGTGGTGAACAGAAAATTAATGAGTGATTTGTGTGTGTGTGTGTGTGTGTTTAAAGTCCACTGTGAATGCTGCAACACAGAAACCGAAACATTGTGCGTTGAGTCAAGGAATTATTCATTCGCTGCATGACAAATAGAACACATAATTCAAGGACAACTGGGTTAAACAGGCACAGCCGCTACAAACAAGTAGTCTAACAGAGCTCAGCACCATGCATTGTGTACATCGTCCTTATTAACACTTAGGAGAAGGGTGAGGGGTCCCCGGTGCGGTGACTTAGTCCTCTTCCTTGTCATCACCCTGACTGAGAGGGGGGTCTTGACTCTCCACAACATCAGAGGAATGATCATCATCATAGTCTTCCAGCTGTTTTCCAGGCTGGACAGACAAGTCACTCCTCGTTGTAACCACCACCACACACCCTTTCTCATGTCGCTTACCGTCCTCGACAGAACGCGGACTCCCTGTCATGGCGGCATAGGAGTGATCCTTTTCAGCCTCGAAAATTTGAATGAGGTATTTTTCGTCCTCCCGTGCCTGCTGAAGAACGACCTCATCCTCATCAAGGTGTCTGTCATCCGATGGCAGAGAGAAGGGACTTTGCCATGGGACCTCCAGAACTTCCTCTTCCTCCACGGGCAGAGTACTTTCCGCCTCACCTGCAGCTGCCGAAAAGCGCTTTGCCTTTGCCAGCTTGCTGTCGCCCTCGTCCAAATCCCCTGGGAGTGATCTCTTCATTTTCTCCTTCATGTCAATTCTGACTGCCACAAAGACAATCGGTGACAACAGTTGAGCAGAGTCAATGTGCAGATGTCAATTTCAACTTTCCAAAACACTTTAGATGTAAATATGGAAGCTAGCGCCATGTGCACCCAAATTCTCATCTAACCCTTAATAATCACGTTCGAGAGCTGGGGTGGAAAATGAAGACACGTTTTTAAGTGTTTCTTTTTTCATAAAGCTTTACCAAAACCTTGTCAAGTTCATCCCAACGTCCTTATAAATCGTTACAAGTAACTGAAATGTTCCTAGAGGGCCTGAAAATGGCTCAAAATTTTAATATTTTTCAGCGCTACTCACCTTGCTGCCTCAGCAATCCCGCATGTGAAAACAACATGGCTGACACTGACTGTTTATCATTTCGAGCCAAAAAGTTAAACATTGCTCAGTCTTTCTGTACCTGACATATGTTGTAGGGGGAGATTCAAGTTACTCTTGGTCACATTTTCTAGGCCCTGCCCACAGCCCAACTCTGGTTATTGTCCTCTTTCTCACTTCCATATTTCCATTTGTCATCAGAATCTGGAATGTGGACTTGGAAGGGCCATTTGTTGTGCGTTTGGAAGGGTATAGAATCTCCAAACTTTGTGTGTGTGGCCCTGAGGGGCTGCTGATGGGTCTCCAAGTGGTCCCAGACCTCTACGGGCTTCTTCTAGATTGTTATTTACTTTACCTGTGTCAGGATAGATGGGAATCAGGAAGCGGGAAAAGTCCCCGCCTCCACATTTGTATCTACAAATAAGATATGTCTGAAACACTGGTGAACTTTCAACAACTGCCTTTATTTTGAAAAAACTAGACATCAACATTCACGTGGTAGTCACTTGTTGTACAGAACACTTACATGTATGGCAAAGACAGAAGGAATCGTCCAAAAGGGAACTGAAACTGTAACGTTTCAGGTTTCCAACCGAGACACAAAAACAATTATTCGTCCCACTCTGTTATCGTGTAGGAAGAAAGAGGTTGTCTCTGTCCTACTCTGTATTGGGGGTGGGTCTCTGGGACATCTGGTGGGATGAAGGAGGCAGCAGGCCCGCGTCCAGTCCTGGGGACCACCTTCTATCGGGAGTGGGAGGGGCAGATCCGTAGAAGACAGTGTCAGTGTCGGTCTCGTCTTCCACCAGCCCTTCGTCAGTCCCACCAGATGTCCCAGAGGCTCCAGACGCTGCCTCTGCTGCCCCCCTCCCGCTGCGAAACTCCCCACTCTGGAGAGATGGGAGGAGGGGGGCGCCCATGTCACGTCTCTGTTAAACCAAAAAACACAGAAAATACACTAACTTCCATATTCAGTATGAATGACTTCGTTTTGTCATATATTAGATTGGAATCTGGAACGATACTTACCTGGGTACCTTTGACCAACACCCTGGCTTCCGCGTCCAGCATGGCTTGGAAGTCGGGGTCAGCCAACTTCCAAGGCGAGGTGAGGTGAGGTGAGGACGTGGTGGCAGGGTTGGCGTAAATGGCACCCAGGCTGTTGCCACCTCCATCTGCGGTGGAGGACCGGGAGCTAGCGTCGCAGACTGACGCCGCCGGAGCCTCCCTCTGCCCCTGGCAAAGAGGGTTTTTTTCCAAATGTCACTCTAACGCAGAGATAAAAATAATTCATGTTAAAAAAAATTAGATGATGTAGTCAACAGTTAGTGCAACAGTGAAGGATCCAGACTTAAGTGTGAACAGTATACGTAGAAATGTAGAGTATAACTTACCATGTTGCTCATGTTGAAAAAAACAACGTGATGAACCACTGAAGATACATGTAGAAACACGAAAAGGGGATAGAAACGTAAGTTCAATGAAATACAGGTGTCCATTCCAACTTTCAAAACATCTTTAGATGTAAATATGGAAGTTAGCCCATGCGCACCCAAATTCTCATCTAGCCCTTTATAATGACGTTAGCTAGCTGTAGCTGACAGTTAAGACAGTGTTTTAAGTGTGAAAATTTTCATATAGCTTCACAAAAACCGTGTAAAGTTCATCCCAAAGTCCTTATAAGTCATTAGAAGTGACTGAAATGTACCTAGAGAGGCTGTAAATCGGTCAAAAAAGTTTGTGTTTGCAGAGCCACTTACCGTGCTGTCTCAGCAATGATGGAAGTGAAAAGGAAGATGGCCGACACTGACCTTTGAACTTTTCCAGCCCAAAAATGAAACATTGCTCAGTGCTTCTGTACCTGACACATGTTGTAGCGGAAGTTTCAGGGAACTCTTGGTGAAATTTTCCAAGCCCCGCCCACATTCCAACTCTGGTATTTTCCCTCTTTCTCCCTTCCATATTTCCATCTATTATCAGAAGCTAGAATGTGGACTTGGAAGGGGCATTTGTTGTGCGTTTGCAAGGGGCTAGAAGCTCCAAACTTTGCGTGTGTGCTCCTTAGTAGCTGCTGATGGGTCTGCAAGTGCTTCCAGGCCTCTGTGAGCATCTTCCAGATTTGGTCCCCATAAGGATGAATGGGAGGTGGAATGTGGATTATTTGCCAAAGTGTTTTGTAGAAAATGCATTCTCCAGAAGATGTTTAGGAGCACGTTTCAGGCCATCGGGAGCCTGTAGAAATAAAAATTGAAGTGAGTCTTTTTTGGGTCCCATACATTGGGTTTGAGTTGGGACTTTGACATATTTTGGCCAGTCCCCATAAGGATGAATGGGAGTTGGAATGTGGAGTGAAACTTGAAAGCTGCATTTGTGTGGGTTTGCAAGTGGCTAGAAGCTCCAAATTTTGTGTGTGTGGTACCTAGGGGCTGCTGATGTGTCTGCAAGTGCTTCCAGGCCTGTGGGAGCATCTATGAGCATCTTCCCGATTTTGTCCCATAAGGATGAATGGGAGTTGGAATGTGGAGTGAGACTTGGAAGCTGCATTTGTGTGGGTTTGCAAGTGGCTAGAAGCTCCAAATTTTGTGTGTGTGGTAGCTAGGGGTTGCTGATGTGTCTGCAAGCGCTTCCAGGCCTGTGGGAGCATCAATGAGCATGTTCCAGATTTTGTCCCATAAGGATGAATGGGAGGTGGAATGTGGAATTTTTGCCAAAGTCGTTTAGTAGAAAATGCATTCTCCAGAAGATGTTTAGGAGCACGTTTCAGGCCATTAGGAGCCTGTAGAAAGAAAAATTGAAGAGACTTTTTTTGGGTCCCATACATTGGGATTGAGTTGGGACTTTGACATATTTTAGCCAGTCCCCATAAGGATGAATGGGAGTTGGAATGTGGAGTGAGACTTGGAAGCTGCATTTGTGTGGGTTTGCAAGTGGCTAGAAGCTCCAAATTTTGTGTGTGTGGTACCTGGGGGCTGCTGATGTGTCTGCAAGTGCTTCCAGGCCTGTGGGAGCATCTATCAGCATGTTCCAGATTTTGTCCCATAAGGATGAATGGGAGTTGGAATGTGGAATGAGACTTGGAAGCTGCATTTGTGTGGGTTTGCAAGTGGCTAGAAGCTCCAAATTTTGTGTGTGTGGTACCTGGGGGCTGCTGATGTGTCTGCAATTGCTTACAGGCCTGTGGGAGCATCTATCAGCATGTTCCAGATTTTGTCCCATAAGGATGAATGGGAGTTGGAATGTGGAATGAGACTTGGAAGCTGCATTTGTGTGGGTTTGCAAGTGGCTAGAAGCTCCAAATTTTGTGTGTGTGTGGTACCTGGGGGCTGCTGATGTGTCTGCAAGTGCTTCCAGGCCTGTGGGAGCATCTATCAGCATGTTCCAGATTTTGTCCCATAAGGATGAATGGGAGTTGGAATGTGGAATGAGACTTTGAAGCTGCATTTGTCTGGCTTAGCAAGAGGCTAGAAGCTCCAAACTTCGTATGTGTGGTACCTAGGGGCTGCTGATGTGTCTGCAAGTCTTCCCAGGGTTGTGGGCGGCTCTAAGATCATCTACCCGACTTTGTGCCATAAGGATGAATGGGAGTTGGAATCTGGAATTGGCGCAAAAAGACGCCACCTGGTGGTAGGGGCATGTATTGCATGTTGTCCAATCACTACGAAAGTGCTTGAGAAGGCTGTATCTTCATCGGGTGATTTTTAAAAGGCCGACAAGTGCGCCACCATAAATGAAACGGAGATAGCCAAAGTGGCCAGCTTGATGAGGTGATCATTTTGCACTTAGTCTCGAGTCTCTACGACGAAGTAGCTGGTGGTAGGGTTTCCCCTAATTAGGGCCCTGGCTGACATGAGGGTGGAGGAAGTGACCTCAGCAGACTGTGATGCTTCTGGACGGCGGATTATTGGAGTAAGAACATGCTGCCTGCAGACTACTTTTTCTTTTTTCTTTTTTTTTTTTTTTAATGCAAGAACCCACCTAGTGTTTTATTTAACCCAAGAGTGTGTTGAATATGTGTGTTGCCACAGTTGGCAGTGTATTTCATGCAGTAGTTTCCTAAAAGTAAATACTTTTTGCTTATTATTTTAAAAAGTGAATACTTTTTGCTAATCATTACGCAAAACTAATCTTTCTTTCAAATATTGTATCAACATCGCATGCAATCGTTCTCTCGGCCCTTCCTTTGCCCTTTAGCACTCCTCATGCGGTCTCTGCCTGCTGAGGCCGCAGCGTTAATGCTTGGCCGTAAGTGAGCGAGCATCACTGTTTCCTGGTTCCACTGTTTCCTGTTTCTCAGGTGGCGCGGCATAGGACGAAGGGCGCGTTTGGTCGGGCTTTGACCCCCTCTACAACGGCAGCCTCTGCAGCCACCTGCTCAAGTTGGAAACGCTTGGGCCTTCCCGGGACGCTGACGTTGCACTCGTCTGCACCAGCATCAGCACCTGTGTAAGACCCGTTTTTATTCGAGTACGAACCGCTACTCCTTTTTTAATGCTACTTGACTACTGACGCAACTCACCTGCTCCACTGAAGGTGTTTTTCTCAATTTGTTTTCTGTTTTTGTAGGTCGAAGTTTCTCTGGACTGGGGGAAGGAGGCCAACGTCTGCCGGATGATGTGCCACTCCAATGCAAATGCGGAGGAATTCTACACGGCTGACATGGACTTTCAGCAGGCGTTCGAAGTGCGGGCCGACCTGGCTGACGCCCTTTGTCAGAGCTGGCAGATGAGTGCAGAACAGGACTGGGACACCGACCAGTCAGCAGACACAGGACGAGCTGGTGAGTGAGGAGAAGTGGTGGATGAGGAGGCAGCGGCGACCGAAGCAGTTAACAAGGTGGACAAGGGCGGCAGCGGCAGCGGCGGCGGCTGCAGCATCGACAGAGGCAGTAGACGAGACGGCAGCGGCGGCTGCAGTGGCGACAGAGGCAGTAGACGAGGCGGCGGCGGCTGCAGCAGCAGCGATGACCGAAGCGGTTAACGAGGCGGCAGCGGCATGTGTGGGCTTTCACTGTTGCTCTTGAATAAAAAGTGATGATGATGAAGTCGATAATTGGCGCCTTCTTTAACAAACAATTTTGGGGTGTGTTCCAAAGAATTGGGATTGTTTTATCATTTACAAAATGCAAACACTTTATTGTGAAGGAGAGAATGTTACAACAAAACGCTAGCACTGGCCAAAAACTAACAATATACTTTTTAAAAAGGGTGAGAAATGGAATAGATTTGTACATGTAAACATGATATGGAAAAAAAAAATTAAATTACATTCATTGGCTGTTTCTCGTCCAATGACGATTGGTGAGCCTCCCAGACAGGAAATGCATCCACCTCATATCACCTGAGAAGAAACGGCAGCAACATTGACAGTGTCACGGCAAAAACTAAATAAAATCTATAATCCCTCCAGCCATTTAATTGAAACACCTAAGTTTGTATTGGTATAGATAACTAAACCTTCCAAATGTACCATAATACCTGCAAAATAATTCTAAAAAGCAATTTTAATTGCTAAACCTTTTAAGTCTACCATAATATTTGCTAAATAATTTAAAACGTGAAAATTGATTGCTAAAGCTTCCAAGTGTAATACTATTTTTAAAATGATTCCAAAATGCAAACACTTTATTGTTAAGGAGAGAATGTTACAACAAACAATATACTTTTTAAAAAGGGTGAGAAATGGAATAGATTTGTACATGTAACCCTTGATGCAGTCAAGCCAAGGGGACGGCTCAGAGACGCAGGAAGAGGAGGGGGAAATGGAGGCTAAGGAAATGGGGAGAATGGACCCTGAAGTGTTGATAACTCGGTGCTTAATGCTCAATATCCGTGTGTCACATATCAATGTCAGCGTACGTTGTGTTTTAATGTACTTTTTTATCATGTTTACCCGTTAATTGCGGTCTTCATGGCCGTGCACATGTTCGCTAAGATGAAATAAATGCAAATACGGAATTAGTAAAGGCGCTTCCACATTTGTTAGATGGGAACTTGGACTTCCTGTCCCTATAGGAAGTAGCACTTGTTCTAGCTAAAGTGTCAGTAGCTGCTTGGTAAGTCGGCGCCATGACGTCTTTTATTATTGTCAAACCGAAAGTGTTGTTAACTTGCAACTTCTGCCGTATGTCAGTGTGTAACATATCAAGGTGGCCTCACGTCGTGTTTTCATGCACTTTTGACCGTTTGAAAAGTTAATTCATGTCATTATGTCCGTGTACACGGTCCGCTAAATGGACGCAGCTAATGTTAGCAGTAGCCGCTTGGTAAGCGGGCCCCGTCGCGTCTTTTGTCAAAGCCAAAGTGTTGATAACTTGGTGCTTAATGGCCAATATCCGCATGTCACACATCAATGTCAGCGTACGTTGTGTTTTAATGTACTTTTTTATCGTGTTTACCAGTTAATTTATGTGGTGTTGGCCGCGCACATGTTCGCCAAGATGAACTAGATGTAAATACGGAATTGTTTATATCCTAACTTCCAAATATCCATCTATTCCATTTAGATGACAGTCTTCATTGACACCTCCTCTACAGCGGAGAAATGGCAAGTGTCCTCTGTAAGTCCTTGACATTTGTGAGAGAAAGTGTGTGGAGGCTTCATCATGTATTGTCTTAAGACGCCATAAAGTCAATGTCACAGCGCCCCACAGCGGAGACGGGACATTATTTTCATTCTGTTTGTTTAACCGTTGCTTTTTCGTATTCATCTGCAGGCGGACAAAGTCTGTGGATTGTGCTTCCGCAGCATTTGAGAGTATCTCACACTGTGCCAAACCAGCAAGAGTTCGCACTGCTGATGAAATATGGGAACGCCAGGTAATAACGTACATTCATCCACATGACAAAAGGGGACATTTTGTTAGTCCAAATTGTGCAGCCATTCATTCTGCATTCCCTACTCCAGGACCACCAGCGCCTCTCTTGCACCCTGTGTGATAAGAGAAACCTGGTGAGACTTGACAAGCACCTCATAGAGGTGCATCTGATGCCGGCAGAGGTAAGGGTTAAAGCAACGTAATTCCTTCAAATGTGGTGTGAAAAGAGACGACGTCGGCACAGAAGTATGTGCATGTCGCCAAGCTCGGAACTTCCGGCAAAGTCTTTGGTGAGTTTTAACATCCTGATTCCTTTTTCTCATCTACAATCATCATATTCACATGGCAATGTGGAATATTCCAGATTATAACATATGCCTTCCAGGTTGCAGTGTATTACATGAGATGCATTTTTGGAACTCGTCCACTAACTCCTTTCTATATGTTTCATTTCAGAGCTTGTGGTAGAAGACTACCAAAAGTTCCGGCTGGGAGGCAAAACTTCCGCCAAGGACAAAGAAAACGCCAGGCAGTCCGCAAGCCACACGCTGCGGTTCTGCCTGTACATGGCGTCTACCCTGCCCGACAAGGCGGTCTCGGCAAACCTTAAATTCTTCTTACAGATGGACAAGCTGCGGGGGTAAGTGTGTTTTTTGGTCAGAGTGATGAGAAAATGGAATTAGGTGTTTGCAAGTATGGGAAGTCTTTCATCACTTCTGACTGCTTGCCTTCTCTTTTAGGTGGCCACAGTACCTCCGTCAAGTCTTTCCATTTGGAGGCAGAGACAGGGGAATTGACATTGACCTGAACTCACTCAACTTCTTGTGTCTGTGTCATGTATTGTAGCGCTCTTGCCGGGCGACGGCAGCTTTGCAAAGCAACACTGCCAGCTGATGGGCTACCTGATGGGCTACGTCGGCATCATAACAGGGCACCGCTCCGCGGTGCTGGTCAACATGACATGTGAGCAGGTCCGGAACGCCGAATGTTGGAGCAACGGCACCAAGTTCCGCATTCTTGTAAGTACTTAAACTGGGTTTTGGAAGAGAGCGAAATCTGCTTACCCACAGAAATGAGCTAAATTTCCGCATATTCTCCCTAGGAGGACAAGCACAAGACAGCTGGCTCCTTCGGGCAGGCCTCCATGTGCCTCAATATGGCGGAATACGAGTGGCTGAGGAAGGTGGCGGCAGGAGAGTGCTGCCTCAAAAAGGATCATATCACTCGGCCGTTCCACACCATCTTGGGGCGGGACATTACAAAAGCTTCGCTGTTCCTTTCCATGGCGTGGGCCGACAGCGGCCTTGAGGGCACCATCACATTCGGCAAGATCAGGAGCAGCGTGTCGACCCAGGTCGGTACTCAGGAATGTGATAGTTGTTATGGAACCGCCGCCTGAATTTATCAAAGTACCTCACAATTGTCAGCTGTAAATTCCAGATTTCCAGCTTATTAGATCCGAATCTGGACATGGTAGTTGGGAATGTGGAAGTCTTTCAGATGATGTCAGACTATGTGTCTTCGTTTGTGTTTACAGGCCAAGCGACATCTTACAGAGAAGGAGAGGGGTCAGGTGGCACGGGCCTTGTGCCACGACCCTGCCACGGCTGACAAATTTTACGTCGCCCTCCCTGATAAGGCGCAGGACTATGAGACATGGCGGCTGCGCCTCAAAGCCCTAAAACTTGCCCTTGACCAGTCGAGGACCGGAGAGGAAAGCACAGATGAGTCCTCTTCCTTGGCCGAGGACCAAAGTTCGGACACCCCGTCGTCCAGCAGTGGGGAGGAGGGAGAACTGGTCTTGGACGACCACACCAGCACTGGCACCTCGTCCTCCTCCGGCGACGACGCCCGCGTGTCCAGGTTCAGGACAAGCGAAAGCCGGCAGGTATGCGCGTCGTCGGAGGAGGACGAAGACCGGCTAAACCCCACTCCTCGTCAGGCCAAGAGGCGTCCCCCACGGAAAAGGCTTGAGTTTTCTGAGCAGGCCAGCGATTTCAAGCTGGCCTTAACATGCTGCGTCAGGCTTACCCCCATGAAGACGGCGGCAGTAGAGTATTTTGGTCGCAAGGGCAAGTACATTACCCCCTCCGTCCCACCCGCTCCGCCAACCCAGGTGGCGGACATCTTGGAGATGGCCATGCCGGAGGTCAACATCCAGATTGAAACCGAGCAGGAAATCCTGGTGGAAGCCACTCCTCCTGGGGGAGAAGTGGCTTCTACCAGGTTTTCAGCCAAGGCAGGAGACAATCAGGCAGAGGAGGACTTTGTTTTGGAGACTCAGAGGGCTGACATGCCCGTCAGCCAGCTGAGTAAAGTGAGTGGAGAAGGGCTCGAGTGCCTCCTGGACACCCTTCCCTACGCCGGCCTTGAGATGGAGGATCCACCCGACCCAATGGATGAGACAGATCAAGGGTCCGCACCGCTCCTTCAGGCTCGTGAAGAGCTGGTCAGTGACCATAATTATTCAACAAGGATGACATAGAGATTTTCTCAATGGTGTGGTTTGATTTGTTTTGTAGTTTTAAGAATTGTACACAATGTAAATACGCATAGTTTGTAGGTTCTATTTTTTTATTGCATATATATATATATATATATATATATATATAGATGTATATATATATATATGTATGTGTATATATATATATATATATATATGTATGTATATATATGTATGTGTATATATATATATGTATGTATATATATATGTATGTGTATATATATATATGTATGTATATATATATGTATGTGTATATATATATATATGTATGTATATATATATGTATGTGTGTATATATATATATATATATATATATATATATATATATATATATGTGTGTATATATGTTTATGTGTATATATGTATATCTATTAATAATAGCCAATTTTCAACACAAAGCACTTTTCTCCCTGACACATTGAATGCACCAATGGTGCATTCAATGTGTCAGGGAGAAAAGCGTGCTTGCCATGTGGAAGACCCAGCATATCCAATTTTCTTTATGTTTATTTTTACGTTTTCTGCCCTTCTCTGATTCCAGAAAAATATACAGCCCTTCAATATCTCCCGATTGAAAGATGCAGTCATATAGTTAGAAATCTTTTCATACAAGCATTCGCTTATACTGAATCTCAATTTTAGGACCATTGGGTAGACGGGGGATCGTTATTCCCTGCAGCCCGTGCCTACAAACCTCCCCAGGGAACAAAATTACAAATCTCCCCTTACCTAACCCTAAAACAACTCTGCACTCTCTACAGACTAGCAAAAACCACTTTTCCATTTATATTGTTGCCATGAACTTCTCTCTCTACATCCCAGACACACAACAGGCGAACCTTCACGAAAATGAATGATCATATCCTTCAACATTTCCGACACATCCCCCCCCTCGAGCACACGCTCTTTCACACTCAACCCGACGATATTCACTGGACTCCTGCAACCGCTTCTCACGTTTGACCATTGGTGCATGTATCTGGGTTTATGAATCACCCCGATGCAGAACATGCGCTTCCCCCCTATAGCCACATCATGACGCACCGCGATCACAATAAAACGCACGGTGCTGGACACACGGACAATCCCCGTGCAGATACAAATGCGTTTGATATAAATGTCCATAAAAAAGACAACGTAAATCATATCAATCGGGCCGTTACTTCTCCCCGCGCTCCACAAAATAAATCTCCGTCTGTACCCCTTTGTAATAATAATAATACAATAGCTCCTAGAGCCACACATGTTACTTCTCATTTTCTTCATGCAGACAGTAATGTTAATTTATCTACTCTTTTCTCTCCCACTGCGGAACAATTAACCCTACTGGAGAAAGGTCTGAGCTTTATTCCTACGCCAAATAAACATAAT
Source organism: Sparus aurata (assembly GCF_900880675.1). Taxonomy (NCBI): domain Eukaryota; kingdom Metazoa; phylum Chordata; class Actinopteri; order Spariformes; family Sparidae; genus Sparus; species Sparus aurata. The sequence continues at coordinate 41,322,838 of NC_044190.1, read as the reverse complement.
TATGCCACTCTCTGCAGGGACGTCCACTCATATCACCGACGCATTAAAATTGCTGATTATTTCTCCACAATAACGTATACTCATATACCATTTACGTTTCCTTCCACGTGGGAACCTAGTTGGTCATCACTCAGCTGGCCTGTCAAACAGCTTTTGACACGGGACGTAGAGATTTTCAGCCAGGGTTAGGGATTCGGACCTGTAGTGGAAATTCTCCTTTGTGAGGTAGAGAGTTGCTAAGTCTCCGAAGAACTTCAGCGTATGAATCAGATGTCATTTAATGAAACACGCAGAGGGGAGAGAAGGCAAAAACATTCTCTCTCGTACTCTAAATTGTTATCCCTTAAGTACAGAACAGAAAGGAGGTTACCTTCATTTACACCAGTCATAAAACATCTTCTTTACAGAATAACGACTCTTTGATATTTGGGTGTATCCTGTCTTCCCAGGACAGTGACCCTTTGATGTAACAGATGGGACAGCAAATGTCATCTTATCTAAACTTGTGTATCTTTCCATGTGGGGATGTGCCCCCTCCTGTGGCTCTTGTGACACCTCAGGCAGTGTGACTATCTTTCTCCCCCTCCTGTCCTTACAGCACATTTGATAATAAAAGGAAGACTATGTAATTTTATCACAGACCGCAAAGACAACCTTTCTAAACTTGAAGGCGAGGCACTCCAACGCCTGTTACACAATCAAAATATAGTTGTTAAACCAGCCGATAAAGGGTCTAAAATTGTGCTGATGGATAAACAACAATACACTTTTGAGGCCTACCGACAACTCAACAATACTCAACATTATAAAAGAATAAATGCCACGATTCACACAGCCACCCGTGCTCAAATTGTGGAAGTTATTTTATTCTTATATCATCATAAATTCATCACAGCAAAACAAAGACATTTTCTCTGCGGCCCTGACGACCCATGCCCCCGTCTATTTTATCTCCTACCAAAGATTCATAAAGAACTAGCTTCCCACGGAGATACCACCCGGCAGACCCATTGTCTCGGATTGTGACAGTACGACGTACAATATAGCTAAGTACATTAATCACTTCCTAGGGCAACTCTCTTCACTACATCCCAGCTATATAAAAGATACGTATCATTTTCTTGACATCATACATCCTATTACTGTCCCATCTGTGTCATTCCTCTTCATGATTGATATAGAAAGGATTTTATACTAATACAAATACCAACATGGGCTTATCTGCTGTTGGTGAAGTGTGTTTGCGCCACCCGGACCCGAAAAGACCCGATTCGGCAATACTGAAACTCTTACAAATCTGCCTCACGCACAACGATTTTACTAGGGATGAGCGAGTACAGCATTATCTGTTAACCATATGAATTATCTGTATCTGTACTCGGAGAGGGCGGGAACTAACTCGGAAGTGGGCGGGGTTTAACCCAGACGTGGGTCGGGTTGTCCTGAAATGGCCGTGGCTTTAACCGGTATGGTATTTTTTAAGCATGCAATTGATATGGGTTGATCAGAAATTGTTATACTTATTGCTGATTAGAAAACTATACTACAGGACAGCATCAGCACTGAGCTTCAGATCAATGGTTTTGATCACGATAGCAAACAAACTATTTACAGAACAAGTTTTGCAGCAATGAATACAACACATGCGGTTGCAATTGTGAAGTAAATGTAATGAACAAGAGTTCATCAGACAACCGGCAGAGAGAGGGAGAGTGAGAGAGAGAGCGCCAGCTGACGGTTAAGAAAAAAAAAAAAAAAAGTAAGAAATCTCCAAACAGGCTGAGACGCAACGCGAGTCACATTCTACCAAGCACCACGTCTGAACGAACCCACGTTTACCAGAACTCTACTGGTTAATAAGTGAGTACGAAACCGAAGTAAAAACAAACCTGAAGCTGAATAAACCCTAAACGTTAATGGAAAAGACCGCAAACCTGAATGACTGAGGGAGAGACAGACAGCTGTTCTGTGTGTGAGTGAGCAGAGCGGGACACAGAAACACATCTGTATGTGTGTAAGGGAGGGGCGCTGTGACTACTAGCCTATCACAGACACAGTCAGCTACCCAATGAGGATTTTCATTCAATCCGAGCACAGATATTGACTCGTATTACTCGTATAATACTCGTACTCGGCAAAAGTGCTTTATCCGTACCGGATACTCGTTTCAGCCGAGTATCCGGCTCAACTCTAGATTTTACCTTCAATAATGAATGGTTTTTACAAATAGAGGGTACTGCAATGGGTCATCGATATGCACCTTCTTACGCTAACATTATCATGACTGAGTGGGAAAGACAGGCTTTACAAAAATGCCCCCTTCAGCCTTTCCTGTATCTTCGTTACCTGGATGACATCATTGGCATCTGGCTGCATAAGTACAGTGATTTCATAATATTTATTGACACTCTTAATGCCCACCACTCATCCATAAACATCGAACACACAATAGATCCCCTCTCAATTAATTTCCTGGATACTACTATCCAAAACAGCTGATTTCCCGGGTGTACTTTAAACCTACTGACACCCACGCATTACTGCATAAGGCAAGTTATCATCCGCGACGCACCTTCACAGGAATCATAAAATCACAAATTATACGCTTTTATCACATCTGCACTCTTGAATCAGATTTTCATAATGCCACCTCTATTTTATTTTGTAGCCTCCGTACTAGACACTACTCCACCAGCTTCCTCTGCAATATTAAAAGGACAACTCTGGCCTCACTTGCCCCCACTCCCTCAAATACTGCCTCTTCTTCCACCACACAACCTATCTCACAACGGGGATATCGACGGGATTGTAATCCACGTCGGGAAACATCCCTCACTGAGAATACCACCACAGACAAACTTGCCCCACTAATAACTACTTTCTCCCACACGCAGATGCGCCTCCATGGACTCCTTAAACAGAACTTTGCTGAAATAAAAGCAACCCATAAACCAATTCAAAATTATACCGCTATTTCTGCTTTTAGAAAAAATCCCAGCTTGCGTGACATTTTAGTCAAAGCTGCCTTTAGCCTGGACAAACCGATTGAACAGGAACATCAGGACAGATTCTTTCCTCAGACTTATATCTCTAATCCGTACAGCAAACGCGGTGCTGCCATTTACCAGTCTTTCACTCTAACAACAACCAATATCATTTACACCAATCACCTGTAGAAGATGTAACAATATATATGTGGGCGAAACAAGTAAATCATTACTCATACGCCTCAAACAACATCTAGCCAGAATTCGTAAGGGAGATGCAGAAACCCACCTCATACGACACTTTCAGCTCCACTCACTGGAAAACCTCAACATCACGGGCCTCGAGTCGAATCCCAGCTGGACCAGCGGCCAACGCAAACACGTGGAGCGTGTCTGGATGACGAAACTGGACAATGTAGCTCCACACTGCCTCAATTGAATCACTGTTTCATCTCCCCTCTTTTACTTCCCTTCCCCTTCTTGTCTCTTTTTTTCATTTTCATTCCACAATCGATGTTTGCTTACTTAATATGTTTTGGTTCTTTTAGTATAGCCTCTTTTATTGACATTCACCTGTACATGAATCTTAATAAAGTTTTATCATTTACCTATGAAAACGGAGTCTGATTGACATCTTGTCTTTTTCCTCCTGAGCCCATTACCTCTTGTTTTTACACTATATGTACTTACACTAATACCACTGACACTTTTTTAGCGCTCTTACCTCCCTCTTTTCTGCGTTATAAGCTAACATCAATACCTTCAGCAATTCTTTTAGCCCCACTCCTAGTGCTCTGAGGTTTAAATGTGGGTACTTTTTCTCTCTCTGCTACTGATACCCTTATCAGATATACCACTTTAATTATCTTTTTTCTTTATCTTTTTTACATATGCCTTTATTGCAACCCAAAACTTTCTCCGGCCATTAACAGTGGCCGTCTTAATGTTCTGGTAACTTCTTTTGCACTTCTACTAGCACTTATGTATTATGACATATCTTTTTATCCTTCAATTTGTCTCTTTTTTCTTTATACTCACTCTTTATAAACTCAAATTCCCATTAAGTCCACCAACAGATACTGTGGTGCACACTGCTACACATCCGCCTACCGTCTAGAAGACCTGGGTTTGAGGCCAGATGGAAACCATTACAAATGGTTTTTAATTTGCAATAACACTACTTCTTTTTCAATAGCAAACACTATTACTCACAACAAATCACTGCCTTTTACTGTTTCCTCATGTCACTCAGACTCGGATATTAAGTTTAGGATCACTGTATTCCTCTGTTTGTATCACAGCCTCGATTTCCTCGTGTTTTTATTCTACTTTCTCCCTCACACCTACTTTTCCCCGAAATCGAAAGTTACCTATGTAACTACGGTTCTATGAATCCTGGATGACCGCCAGAGGCGGTGCTTCAGCACTGAATGTCTCCATCTCGCGCATGCGCAGGTCGAGTGTTTATACCAACAAAGTCACCTGTGACCCCTGATGATACCGGCTAGCCTATATCTTCCGGTGACATCAGAGGATCTGTTCCTGCAGAATCTTCTCGCGAAACCACAAGGATTCTGAGTGACAGAACGCTCTGGCGGTCATCCAGGATTCATAGAACCGTAGTTACATATGTAACTTTCGTTCTATTTCATCCTTACTGACCGCCAGAGGCGGTGCTTAAGCACTGGATGACCCATAACAACAAGGTCACAAGGAATGCCAATACATACCTCAGTGAGATGAAGCAGTAGAGGTGGACAACAGGGCCACACCCAGTGGGTGGGGAGTGGCCACATTCACCCAATAGAATCTGGAGAAGGTAGTTGGTGATGCCCACGATGCCGCATCGCAGAGCCGCCCATGATGTAGAGACAGCCCTAATAGAGTGGCACCTCACCCCGGATGGCAGGGGGCAACCACTGTGTTTATACGCCTGGGTGATGACATCCACAATCCAATGCGACAGACGCTGCTTGGAGAGAGCACAGCCTTTCTTAGGACCTCCATAGCAGACAAACAGTTGTTCTGACCGTCTAATGCTTGTGGTCAAGGTTATATAGGCTCTTAAAGCCCGCATTGGGCACAGCAGTCCTAACCTTTCCTCCCCTGCGGGGGGGGGGGTAAACTGTGCCAGGTGGATAGGTCGGTTAAGGTTGGACAATGACAGAACCTTAGGAAGGAAAGCCGTGTTCGGCCACAGAGTGATCCCTGAGCCATCTGAGTTCCACCTCAGACATGAGTCACTCACTGAGAGAGCATGTAGCTCACCAACACGCTTTGCTGAAGTGATGGCAAGGAGAAAGGCGGTCTTAGCAGACACCCACTTCAACTCTGCCTGCGCCAGGGGCTCAAAAGGAGGCAGACACAAAGCATCCAGCACCAGGGGCAGATCCCATGCTGGAATTCTCTGTGCCTTTGGGGGTTGTAACCTCAAGGCTCCCTTTAGGAAGAGGGACACAAGTCTGTGGCATCCCACGGTGTTGTCGTCAACTTGAGCGTGTCGAGAGAAAATGGCTGCCACATACACCCTCAGAGTAGCAGGGGACCGTCCGCCTTTCAGGAGTGACTGTAGGAACTCCAGAATTTTTGGAATTGTACAGTGCACGGGGTCCTCACCCCTGTCTGAACACCAGACAGAAAACAGTTGCCACCTGTTCTCATACTGCATCCGGGTAGAAGGCGCCCTAGCGTTCAGTATGGTATGCTGGATGGTGTCTGAACACTCTGTCAGCAGCGGGTCGGGCCCTGCAGTGGCCAAACCCAGAGCTGCAGGCAATGAGGGTCAGGATGCCAGACCTGGCCCCCTAGCTGAGACAGGAGATCCATCCTGTCGGGGAGACGCCACGGTGAGCCGCGGCACAGCCTGTGCAGCAGAGGAAACCATGTCCTCCCTGGCCAGAAGGGGGCTACCAAAAGCAGCCTGTGGCCCTGCTGGAGGACCCTCTGCAGTATTTGAGGAATCAGAGGCATCGGGGGAAAGGCATGGAGACCCTCTGGCCAATCGTGGGCGAGAGCATCCTGGCCCAGAGGGCTGGCCTCCTCTGTCAAGGAGAACCAGAGGGGACAATGGGTCAACTCTTCTGTGGCAAAGAGATCCACCTCTGCCCTGCCGAAGACGTCCCAGATATTGAGCACCACCTCTGGGTGAAGCCGCCATTCCCCCGGTGGAGGCTTGCAACGTGATAGGAAGTCTGCGGCCCGGTTCCGTTCCCCAGGCAAATACATCACCCTTATGCTGGCTAGGCGGGGGGGGCGTCCACAACAGGAGGTCCCGGGACACCTGCAACAGCCGTGCAGACCTGGTTCCCCCTTGGTGGTTTATATGAGAGACAGTTGAGACGTTGTCCGACCATACTAGCACATGCCTCCCTCTCAGGAACGGGAGAAAAAGCTGCAGTGCCATGTGCACTGCCCATAGCTCAAGCACACTGATATGGTCCGAGCGGTCCTGTGCAGGCCACAGGCCTTGAGCTGTCCGGTTCTGCCACACAGCACCCCAACCTGAGAGGGATGCATCTGTTGTGACGGTCTCCCGACGGGATGCAATGGAGCCCATGGGCATGCCCTGAAGGAGAAATGATCTCTCCCTCCAAGGGGTCAGAGCAAGGAGGCAACGCCGTGACACCTTGAGTTTCCTGTGCCGGTGCTGCCTGGCATCCAAGCGGAAGCTGTTCAGCCACCTCTGAAGGGGACGTAGTGACAGCAACCCTAAGGGAACCAAGTGGCAGCAGCCGTCAGCTTGCCTAAGAGGCGCATATACTGGACATAGCGCAAGCAGCGGCCCTCCTGAAAGAGGAGAAGGAGGCGGAGGATGTCGTCAATGTGCCGAGGTGATGGACAGGCCTTCATGGCAACAGCATCCAGAGTCACCCCCAGAAAGAGTGCACTCTGTGAGGGAACCAAGCAGCTCTTTTGGAAATTCACTCTGAGGCCGAGCTGGGCCACATGTGAGAGGAGAAACGCTGTGTCCCGGGTCACCAGAGACCGGGATGGCGCACAGACCAGCCAGTCGTCCAGATATGGCAGGATCTTCATGCCCCGCGACTGCAGGGGTGAGAGGGCTGCTGCCACACACCTGGTGAACACCCGTGGAGAAAGGGAGAGGCCAAACGGAAGAACCCTGAACTAAAAACGGTGGAAAATGGTGGAAGCAGCCCAGTAGCTGAGCTGCTGCTGGGAAAAACAGCCGACGACCGGCCCCGGACTCTCAGCGCCTGGTCCCCCGGCCTCTAGCGGCCCTGGGGGGACGACGGGCAGCGTCGAAGTTCTGAGGTTGTCTAGAGAGCAGTCGTTCGGGGGCTCGAAAGCCCTGACAACATCGTTGAGCCGGCTGTTGAGCCGCTCGCTGAGACCTAGGGCAGCCACTGGGGGGAGTCTGTGGCTGAGAGCGGAGAACCCCCATAGTCAGGACCGAAAATTGAAAAAGTCCCCTAGAAAACAACATGGTAGGCATTTTTGAGGAAAGCACTTTATGCATTGTTTCTGTATGATTTTTTAGTGCTGAATCCATTTCTGCCGGTTGCCCAGCTGTAAGAGTTACCGTTTAGTCATAATTATTGATTAATTAGCATAATTATTGATTAATCGCCCAAAGTTAGAAATGGCTATCAATTTCCTATTTGTTAATATTCTATATATGATTGTTTGGTATCATTGTAAAGGGGACCTTCTAGCCTTTCATTTAAGCCCATGGTTGTATCTTTTTGGCAAACACAGATGTCACATGACCTTTTTAAGCCATAAATTACACACATTTTCCAACAATTTTCGCCTAAACTATATAGTTTCTTTTATCCCTGTGGGATCAAGGGATATCATGGACCCAAAAGCCAACAATCTCAATACTAAATGGACTTTGAGGATTCAGGAAATGTATGATATACCCATACTATTTCTTTGTAAGAGGTTATTGTGAGCCTTAAAATAGTAGTAACCGGCTCAGGCCCATTCACCTCCATTCATTCTTTGGACCAGCATTACATAAAAAAAACCCACACCAATTGTTTAGATGTAATGATATTATAACTGATACTAATGCAATAATAATCAAAGGCCAGGTAGACATTTTTCATTCTTTTAATTAATCAGTAAAATTCACTGAACATTGCAACTAATTAGAAATATGAATAGTAATGATTGAATCAAAATAGCATCACAATTTCTTTGTGATCACATTTTTTTTCCTTCAGTGCATTACATATTCATGCAAAGGTCACTTGACTTTCGGCACTGACAAGATGCCGTGCATGGGTTTGGCTTACAGCTGCATCGGGCTGTCCTGCATCCAGTTGTGCAGCCACAGGTCACTAGCTCCTCACAGGCATCTGGAACTGCAGGCAATGACATGAGTTCAGGAACAAGCACGTTGTTCTCCATCTTCCATCCCATATTTTCAGGGGGTGGCAGCACTGGGTACTGCAAGTGGGCCTGCCGCCAGATCGAAGTCTGGAAGTGAACACGCTGGATGTGAAATTTCAGAGCATCTCTGGTGGGTGGCAGTCTCTCTATGGTCATGCCCTTGACAAACATGCCCAAACGGACTTCATTGATGTTGTTTGTGTTGTTTGCACCATATAATTTGCAGAAAAACACTTCTGCATCCATGATGGTGGAGTCACTGAGTTCAGGACCTTCACCAAGCCCCTTGAGTAGATGGCTGTGCTGTCTAAACACATTCCAGCAGGTCTTCTTCGTGTGTCCTGAAATGTATGATGTCGAGTCACTCCCAGTCAGTGCATGGAAACCTGGAAGCAGCTCAAGGACTCCTTTTTCCATCTGCAGCTTTTCCACAACTGCATGAATGGGGATGTACTTTCTGTCCTTTGCTGTCCCTGCTTTCATCCAGATTCGTTGGCATGGCATTCTGTGGAAGTAGGCAATCAGCAGAATCAAGACATCGGTGTCTCTTGCAGACACAACAATGGTTTCCGCTCTGCTTCTAATGCAGTGAAGAACAATTCTTGTATCTGCTTCTTCATGTTTAGCTTCCAAGCTGTCTGTGTCAAAGGTTGGGTCAGTAGCTTCGACCCTCTCTTCATCGCTGAAACCACCTGCGGCAACTATGGTTTTGTTTGCTGGTGCCCTCAGAATCAGCTGTTGGGAGAGAAAGCGAGCCATATCTGCCTTGTTGTCTTGGTGAGCAATAAAGTTCTCCCACTTTGCAGGAAGTGGTAAATCTCTGTTTGTAACTGGTCGTCTGATTGCCACTGAGCCTTTCCCACGCCGTTTCCTTGTTCCGCCTTTGATTGAGTGCTCATGGTAGCGATCGAACAGGACATCAATTCGCTGGAATTGTGAGCCACTTTGAAGAACAGATTCAACAAAGGTTTCTGCCAGGTCTCCAAATGTCTTGGCTTCTTGTGGTTTTCCAATGGAAATAATTAGAGCTTGTCCATCAATGACTAGCATTGGTTCACACTGTAGATCTGTGGCTTTGAGGTCACTGGGACATGGTATGTCAGCTGTCAAGATCTTGGCAAATATTGCCTTTGAACCTGAACGAAGCTGCCCATCAACCTCTGCCAAAGATAGAGGTACAACAAACAGTTCATGCATCATTATGTTGTCCAGATTGACTGTACGTCCTGCTTCGTAGGCTGTGATAAGACGCTGTAGGATGTTCCTGTCTGCCTTGACAGTTTTTGCCTTTCCAGTTTTGGTATCTGACTGTTTCACTTCAAACAGTGAGGAAAAAGTCAAATACTTGTTCTGTGTCAGTTTGTCCCTGAAGCTCACACTTCTCTCTTTAGATGGCATCAGCCTCTCCCTGACAAAAGCATCCAACTGATCTTGCCCTTTCTGTGGAGCGTTCAACAGGTCATCTTCAATATCCTGTGTAGCCAAGTCATTGTTTGCAATGTTTTGCAGCGTCTGGGGCAGGTTAGTGGAAAAGAGACCAAATCTCTGCAAGACAGTGAGCAAAGAATCTTCATCTTTTGAGTCCCGTTTCATTCTGCCTTTCGTGGTTTCATTGTGGATGCAGTCGTCACCGGTTCCCAGACCCAAGGCCACCTTGGTGTCATGGGCAAGATCACTTCGGAGGTTGAAAGACAGAGCCCACCGACTGAGAGCTGAAGATGTCTTTGTGATGCCAATAATGCCTCCTCCCTTTTTGCCAATACAGCCTAGCCACGTTTGACCACAAAGTTTCCTGCATCAAACTCCCTCTTAACTTGCTGTGGAAGTTGGTGCATCTCATTCAGGTAAATGGTCCCCCAGCGAGCATAGTTGGTATGATTGTACCACATGAAGTAAGGCAACATTCTCTGGAATGCATAAAGGTGTAGGTCCCAAATCCCATCTCTCTGAGCGCGAATAAACAACAAAAGGATGTGGACCATCTGCATGTAGCCCCACCAAAATTTGAAGTTTGGGTTGTCATTGGCTGAAAAGTAGGCTTCTGTGGCGGCTTCAAACTCTTTGGAAGCAAGCAACGTCACAAGATCTTCTGGAGGGCCGGTCTTGGTCTTCTCCAATGGCTCTTTGAGGTCTGGATTCCTGTCTCCCAGGAAGCTAAGCAGCTCAGGAATAAGCATCCTCCACATGGATTGGAGAGTGATTTTGTGGGCTCTGATTCCCTTGTTGTAGGACTTCCCTGTCATGACTTGTTCAGCAGTGTTGGGGCCAAGTAGGTTGCTCTCAACCCATGCTTCTAACAGTCCAGATGATTGGATGTGCTTGCCAATGACTGCCATGAATTTCATTGCAGTATGAAGGCCACCTAACCTGACGATGAGGTGATCCATGTAGTCGGCATTTGCCCACTTCAGCTCCATCAGCTTACAGTACAATGCCTCATCTACTGTGATGACTTCATGATTTTGCCCTAGTTCTCTGGCTACGTGTTTGCATCTAAGCACAACCGTATTCAGTGTATCTAGGTCGTGAGCAGCTGCCTGGATGATAGGCATGTAACCGATGCTGGTTATTTCAGGTGAGATTTCACTGAGATTTTGATTGAAACTTGTCCAACCTTCCTTCACATCTCCTTCATCTTGACGCTTGAAAAAGAATGCCATGTCTTTGGCAGTCGCTTGTGCAGCTGAACCATTCTCGTCTGATGTTTGGAACCACTCTTTTTTTGTATTCTCTGTTGATTTGGGAAAGGCCTTTCCTTCTACTCTGGCTGGAAAGAGTGTCTCCATCACTTTAGGGACCTCAAGGCTTTCTACTTTGGATGGCCTTAAATCTTTCATCATCATGTCTCCTTGTGGACCACGTTGCCACCCTGCCATTTGTGTAGCATGGAATGTGTTTTTGCCATCAAGTGTTGAATCATTTATATCAATATTGTCACAGGTAAAATGTGTAAATCTACCATGCACAAAGTTAGGTGGAGTCACAGCTCCAGTACCTGGATCCATGGCATGTAGCATTCTCTCTGCCATAGCAGTGTCAAGTTGCAGCAAGCTGTGATAACTGATTGTGTGTCCCACCTTGCGAAACAGTTTCACCAACTCCTTTGATCGCGTTGCTTGGTGCAATGTACTGGCTAGTCCCACATGTTTTGGTGTCCAATGTTTTCCTCCAGTCACATTGTAGACAAGATCTTGGGCCACACTTAGAACTCTTGTCTGTGTATCAGCTTCCTCCCTTTCAACTGTGACATCTTCTTCATCATTTGGGTTTCCTTCCAACAGCCCATGGCCACCAAACATCAAGCGGATGAACATGAAAACACTTTCAGGGACACATGCTATCATTTCCTCCTCATTGACAACACATCCAGTGTATTTAGGGTGAGCCAGTATGTCTTCTCTTAACCTCAGTGCAACATGTACCATCTCCTGGAATCCCTGGTCAGGAGACTGATATATTGGGATTTTACTGGACTCTTCTTCCTCTGCCATGAAATCTGAAAACGGCACATGCACCAATTTTCTGGGAACGAGCAATACATATTGATTAGGTACTGTTATGAAGTCATAGATGTCCTGCACATAAACTTGAAGTTTTTCTTTGAATGTAGCTCTCCTGCTTCTAAATGATGCTTGTACTTCAATGTTGGCCTTTAATGCTAATTCACAGTATCTGTTCCACACTTCAGACAATTGAAGGACATGTCCCTTCTTTGCAGACTCTTTCATCTCACTGACAAGCCATTCCATAGCAAGACCTATGTTTTCTGAACTATCTTTGGTCTTTGACGCTTTCCGCTTGAACTTTTTGAAGCAGTTTGGATGGTACTTTCCTTCTGCTGCTATGAGGTCACTAACACCTGCCAGGCGCACATGGACCTCTTGATCATATTTGGATAAATCCAGGATCTGCTCGCTCATTTTGAATGTAGTAACAGATGACACAGACTCTTTGAGATTCGTATCTTGGCAGAAGATGCAAAGATCCCATTTCACAGTTGGAGTTGAACTTCTCAGCATTGGGGTTGCTGTGCTAGCACAGATAGATCTGGATGTCTGAATTTTTTGTTTTATTTTTTCAATTTTAAGTTTGCTGGTGAACAACGAGTAACAGGATTTGTGCCAACACAGTTTTTCCACATCTGTAATAGATATTTCCTTTATACGATCGATTGCTGGCTGGTTGTCTCTATCACAAAGTTTCTCTCGTGTCTGTGCAGCACCTTTTATTGTGTCAAACCCCTGCTGTCCTCCTTTTGATAACTTTTCATTTTTTGTCTCCTGACAGATGAGACATTCTTCTAGAGCTATGGAGTGGACAGTCCTCTTCAGACTGCCAACAGCTTCCATGATCAGGCTGAAACAGAAATTATACTGCTTATTTAGCTTGGTAATGTGGTTTACTTAAAACAGGGATGGGCAACTTTAATGACAGAGAGGGCCACAAAAATGTTATCCTCACTACCCGAGGGCCAGAATTTAATCGCGCACTTCCACCAGTAGGATACTGTATCCCCATCATTCAATCAACCAATTTAACACAGAGACAAAACATTCACATTCATGAGTGATATACAATTACTTCAGTGCAATGGTCTCAAAATCATCATTCAATAAAAATAACACAGACACAAAGTGCAACAGTAATAAAAAAAAGTGCATTTCTACTCCCTGCCTTCCCATTTCATGACATGTTATATATTTATGGTGTGAAATTTGTGCCACATTCGTGAAGGAGCAATGGGAGATTTTGAGCACAGAAAAATATATTTTACTTGAACATAAATTATATTTTGAAGATGATTTTCCCCGGGTAAAACATAAATTTCATTTGCGGAAACAGAAATATATTCTGTGCTCAATAAATGTGTTTGTATGTTTGCTTTTATGCATTTTAACATGCAATAACAACCTCTGCGCTCTCACAAACTCTTGCTGGCTGCGCTGCAGACCGCTCACTCTGGCTCTCAATCTCTCCTCCTGTGCGCTCAACTTCGCCTGCACACTGACTCAAGTTAGCACTGCGTTAACAAACAGCTAATCACGGCCTCTCCATGGATAACACCGGAGCGCACTACACGGATGCGCTCCGACTCTGACTGCCCTTACACCTGGACGCCGCATACCTCGATCACGAGCACGGCCAGAGTTTACCCTATACACGGCTCTCCTCTTTCGCCTCTCACAGACTCCTCGGCGTGTGATTACTCCTTCGAGCCTGCGTTCAACCGCAAAAGGAGCGGCACCGAGTGCGCTGCGTAAATGAAGGATACGCGTGGCTCTAAAAGTCTCAGAAAGCACCTGCTGCAGGAGCTGGAAGACAAACGAATCAGCAAGGTGGAGACACTGCGCCGTGTCCGAGTGACACCTCCATCCCACCCGCAGTGTCTCCACCTTGCTGAGTTGTTTGTCTTCCAGCTCCTGCGACAGGTGCTTTCTGAGCCACTGGTGGCCTTCGTTTACGCAGCGCACTCGGTGCCGCTCCTTCTGCGGATGAACGCAGGCTCGAAGGAGTAATCACAAACGCTGAGGAGTCCGTGAAAGAGAAACAGGAGAGCCTTGTGTAGGGTAAACTCTGGCCGTGCACATGAACGAGGTATGCGGCGTCCAGGTGGACGGGCAGTCAGAGTCGGAGCTCATCCTTGTAGTGCGCTCCGGTGTTATCAATGGAGAGGCCGTGGTGAGCACGCGTGGACATATAAAACAGGCTCCACTAACGCCTCTCTATGAATTAAAAAGGATAGAACATGTTTGTTCTTTGTGTTTTTGAGGCTGGAGGTATGGGGGCGTGATCCGGGGTGGAGAAGTAGCCCTATCTCTCTCATCAACGTAAATTGTTTACATAATGTTCCTTCCGTCGACACTGTGAGTTATTGATATTTGGAAATTGACGTGCGGGCGCATGGAGTGAGGACGCGGCCGCCAGTTGCCCATCCCTGACTTAAAATGTCAAGCAATTCTGGAATGTAACTAGTAGGACTAATAACTAATTAATAGTTATTATTACTACCTATTAATAACTACCACTGCCACATGCTCACGAGTATAGCCTGCTAGCTGGGCTATAGTTAGCTAAACATCTATAGACTTTTCAGCATTACATCATTGACTTATATTTTAAACAATAAACACAAAGGTCATTTAATGAAGATAAATAAAGTTGAATGAACTTGGGTTAGGTATAGGCGATAAGTAAGCTATAGCCTGGTAATGAAATCAATGAATTCCAAGAATTAACAATAGCTAGCTAGCAAGTAGAAAATAGCTAAAATCTATGGATAATCTAGCTAGCTATCTTTAATCTATGGAATTCACTGATTTCAAATAACTCCATTGATTTACATATTCATCAAATCAAAAATAAGTGTTAGCTACCGTACCAGAGGATACCAACAAAGTATTGAAAGCTGTCAGCATGCGTGTTGGCCTCTTGTCTGCAGTAACTCCCTATACAAGTTCCAGGCTCATAGTAATCCCCCAGATTGTAATAATATGGTGATGTTATACATTTTCTGAAACTCCATAGGCAAGTCAGTATTGCAGTATCTGTTTTTTGTGTCTCTAGTGTTCCTAGGTACCACAGGGTTCAAACAAAGAAAATAACTTAGGTGGAATTTGTGGAAAAAAAATACGTCTAACATCCAATTTACCATGGGGAGGGGGGTTAACTTGGAGGAGGAAATATAGAAAACCAGGGGCCTTATTTGAAGGGCAACCGGTGGATTCTTGTTTGGGACACCTTGAACTTTCAAAGAATGCTGGTTGCCCACTTTTCCTCAAAAATGCCTACAGGGTCACATGATTCTGAAGTTACAGCCCAGTCTACCAGGTCTGCTGGGAAAAGGCATGCTCCTGTGAAGCCCAGAGAGCTGGTGCTGAGTCTGCCTGGCCTGGACTGTGCGCTCGAGCGCCTCTACAGCAGCCAACCCAAAAATCTATCTATATATATATATATATATATATATATATATATATATATATATACACATACACATACACACACACACATATATATACATATATATATATATATATATATATATACACACTATATATATATATATATATATATATAATATATATATATATATATATATATATATATATACACACACATATATATATATATATATATATATATATACACACATATATATATATATATATACCATATATATATATATATATATATATATACATAATATATATATATATACAAAAATATATATATATATATATATATATATATATACATATATATACATATATATACATATATATATTATATACACACACATATATATATATAATATATATATATATATATATATATATAATATATATATATATACACACACCACACACACACACATATATATATATACATATATATATACATACATATATATATATATACATATACACATA
>NC_044190.1:41225550-41306566 GCF_900880675.1 Sparus aurata | reverse complement strand
ACACACCTTCTTTCGTTGTTTAGCCCTTATATATATATATATTTTTATTTTTATTTTTCTATTTTTCTCTTTTTTTAAAAAAAAGGGACACATTCATTTCAATTCATTATTTTATTTAAAAATCATTTCATTTTATTTATAAGACAATTAAAATACAAATCAGACAGACAAAGACAGAACTACACCCACCTCCATGGGTGATTTTAACAGAGACTGGACTCTGGTCCAGCGCAGAGGGCGACGCCGGCCGGCTCGCCCACCATTTCATGACCGCGGGGGAGGGTGGATGGAGAGTGCGCCTACCGTTCCCTACAGGGGACGGACTAACTTCCGTAGTCCTAACCAGCCAGTGCCTCCACCCAGGACCTCCCGCTATTGGGGTCAACAGCAGCAACAGTCACGATCGTATGCGGATGTTGTACGCGGAGATTTCCGTACGAAACCGAACCGTAGATTTTTTTCTCCTCGTAATGCAGGGTCTGAAAATGTCAAACGGCAGCCAGCAGACACACGATTTAGAGAGCTCACCAGGAAGCTGTACGCTTTGATAAAAATGATGCACCACCTCCGTAACGTGGCCCCGAAACCAGGAAAAGAGCCACCCAAAATGATCTCTAAGATGGTAGACATTTTGGCAACCATGATAAGACCTGCATCTCCTACGGATGTTACTTTAGAGATGATACAGGGAAATGCAGAAAATTGGGGTCACACCACCCAACAGATCCTGCAAGAGCACTATGAAGAAGGGGTGTTTACGTTGTTGGTGGAGATTTCTGGACTTTTGGTGACTGATTGGAGTGAGCAGTTTCAGACGGCTGTCAGATGGGCCAAACGCAATCTAGCGCGCCTTACTCAGGACGTCATTGAGGACGTAGAGGCGCTCATCAAAACCAGAGGAAGCGATCGGCCAAATCGGCCTAAAACTACCGTTACAGCTAGTAACCAGAGGCCCCATCAGACAAAAACTACGGTCGCCACAATGACGGAGGAGACAACCCCTGGGGGAAATCAGGCTTTACGGTCTGCACAGGAGGGGTCCGCTCAAGAGGGGAATTTACCGCCTCCGCGGAGAGAACTACCCCAGAGCATTGATTTACAACCCCCACAAATGGAGCCCCTTGAACAGAGACAGCATAGGAGACGCAAGGGGGTAGTCTTTACAGAAGACTTATTTTTGGACTTGGCAGAAGAGAGAGAGACGACCTCTCGAGCAAAGACTGCACAGGTAGACATGACCGAAAAGACCGCTCTTGAGGATCTAGTGGATCTGTTTGGTTCCACACCTATTTGGGAAACTGATACTAGTTTCGCAGACAAGAACATAGGAACAATGGATGAGAGGGTCCAAGTTCAGGTACATCATGCACCAAGTGAGACTACTTTTGCTGACAAAAACATAGGAACAGTAGATGAGACGGTCCAAATGCAGGTGCATCACTCACCAACTGAGGCAGAAGATACTGCCTGGGAATCATTTGACGAGACGTCTACCCCAGTGCAGCACCGTCAACGGGTCACAAGACATGTGAACTCTGAACGCAAGATGATCGATTGGGGTCTAAGCGTTAGACGCAAATGGTTGATAATAGGTGACTCTAACCTTGCTAGAATGCCCACCTACGACATTCCGGATCTACAAATAGATTGTTATCCGGGAGCTAACTTCCGGCATGCTGAGGCTTTAATGAAAAAGGCAACGTGCAGTGTAACAGTTGAGAAAGTCGTTCTATCTTTTGGCCTTAACCATAGGAACCAAAAAGCGAGAGAGACCTCAGTTAAGCAACTACAAGGAGCAGTTAGAGCTGCTAGGAAAAGGTTTCCTTATGCTGAGGTCTGGGTTCCACAGATAAACTTTTCCTCTTCTTTGGCTAGAGATGAACAACGGACATTGATGACACTGAATGGTCACATCGAGAGAAATATGCCTTCCCTCTCTGCATTAGAGCAGAGAGAGTTCCATACAGAAAAGGACAATGTCCACTGGACCAAAAACACAGCAAGAGCTATGCTTGAACACTGGGTCACTTTGTTAAACTTAACCACCCTCTAAGTCCTATACATGAGGGGGTTGAGGGACAACAGTCCTTTTCTGCCAGAAATGTTGTATCTTTAGCTAAAAACTTTCATTTATCAAAACCACAGTATGATCTTTTATGTAAAGGATTGACGTTTGTGCCATCCGTAAACATAGGCAGGAAACAAAAGATTCAGTTGGAATTGGACTTACAAAATTACCATAGAAAAATTCAATTGGCTTGGTATTTTAGGGATTCTAATAAAAAAGAAATACCCCCTTTTACGGAGAACTCAAATTGGATTCCTCCGCGAGATAAACTTCCGCCAGAGGTTATTAATCTAATTGATGAAGATAGATACCTTTTAAAGAAACATTATAGATCAATTAAAGAGAACTTCAATTTGACATTACAGGAAGTTAGAGCGCTTAGGGAATTAAAAAACGCTAAACACATAGTTATCAAGCCGGCGGATAAAGGGGCAACCGTTGTCGTTTTAAGTAGAGAACAATATAATTTGGAGGTATTAAGACAATTGAATGATACAAATTACTATAAAAAATTAGATAAACCAATTTTTATGGAGACTATTCCTTTAGTGGATAACATTTTAAATTCATTGAAAAAGAAGAAATTCATTAATGAAAAACAGAGAAAATATTTAAAAGGGAATATACAACCCAGGGAAAGACGATTTTATATTCTCCCCAAAATACATAAGGATCCTAAAAAGTGGACGATTCCGTATGAGGTTCCCCCTGGACGCCCTATAGTTTCCGACTGTGGTAGTGAGACCTACTATACAGCGGAGTATATAGATTACTATCTGAATCCATTGTCTAATAGACATCCTGCCTATTTAAAAGACACATACCATTTTATTGAGATTGTTAAGAGTTTACAGATTCCGTCCAATTCCTATTTTTTTTCTATGGATGTGGCAAGTTTATACACTAATATAGATATTACAAGTGGTTTGAATGCAGTTAAAAAATGTTTTGCTAGATATCCCGATCCCAAACGGCCGGATGCTGAACTATTACAGCTTTTAGAAATTAATCTAACAAGGAATGACTTTGTTTTCAATGAAGATTTTTATTTACAAATTAAGGGTACGGCAATGGGGAAAAGATTTGCCCCAGCATATGCCAACATTTTCATGGCCAATTGGGAGGAGGAGGTGTTTGAGAAATGCCAAAAAAAGCCATTTTATTATTTGCGTTATCTTGATGATATCTGGGGAATTTGGACGGGCTCTAAAGTGGAATTCAAAGAATTTTTGGACACTTTAAATTCCCATGATGCCTCGATTCAGCTGGAGGCGCAAATTGATGAACAATCTATTGATTTTCTGGATACTACTGTTTATAAGGGATTGGACTTCCATAATACACATAAATTAGACATAAAAGTATTCTTTAAAAAAACTGATACACATGCCTTACTATATAGTACTAGTTTTCATCCACGGCATACCTTCCGTGGCATAGTAAAATCTCAAATATTGCGATTTAAGAGAATTTGCACACGTGAGGAGACTTTCATGGAAGCTGTTCACATTCTTTTTAAGGCACTGTATGAAAGAGGTTACACTAGGTCATTCTTAAGACAGTGTTTCAAAACTTTCCAGCATACTAAGGAAAAGAGTGATGGAAATCCAATCCCTTTAATTACTACCTTTTCAAGTAAGAGCCTAATGTTGAATCAAAAGATTAAAAACAATTTTGATAGACTGATAAACAGTTCGGGAGTTATCCCAAGTTCAAAGGTTATTTCAGCCTATAGACGGAATAAAAATTTAAAGGATTTTTTAGTGAGAGCTAAGTTACCGTCCTTACAAAGACAGAAGCCCCTGTCATTAGACGTGAATTTTTGTAAATTACAGTTCATACGTAGTAGTAAGGATAAAACCATTTTTAAAATTCCGCAAGGATTCAGCCCCCGATCTACAAACTCTGTTTATGTTTTGTTTTGTGCCAAATGTGGCATCAAATATGTGGGGGAGACTAAAAATTCATTAACTACAAGGATGTATCAGCATAGATACAATATTAAAAATAAACGAGAAGTGGAGACACCATTAGTTAAACATTTTTTGATCCACGGTTTACAATCTGTCAGGATGGCTGGACTTCAAAGACATATTAATTGGACTGATTCGGAGCGTAAGAAGGTTGAACGTTATTGGATTTACATATTAGGAACAAGAGAACCATTGGGATTAAACGTCAAGTATAAATGAATCCAAATTGTGTGGCTATATTATTTTAAGGATAATTCTAATATATGCCTAAACCCAACCGAGGTTTTAAGCCCTAATCTTAAGGGAGAACTAAACCCAACCCAGTTTTTTGGCCCTAAACTTAACCATCACCCTAATCCAGGCCCTAAACTTAACCATCACCCTAACCCAGGCCCTAAACTTAACCATCACCCTAATCTAGGCCCTAAACTTAACCCACATTTCTAATTCTACACCTAGCCCAGATTTTATCCCCTAAACATAACCTAACCCTAATTTAAGCCTTAATTCCAAAATTGATATTAAATATTATCCCTATCCCTACCCTGATTCTATCCCCTAAATTTAACCTAAAACCCTAATATTGGCTCTAAACCCAACCTCATTCAAGCCCTAACACATTCTTGGAATAGGTATTTCATTAATTAATTTAGATTAAAAAACTTTTTTTACACTAAGTATAATTCATATATAGGAATAACAAATTCATTCAGTAAAATCATTTACTTTGGTTAAAAACACAGAGTGTGTAAGAATAATTCATTTGATAAGGGAAATAAAGGGTTAATAGTTTCTTTAAAAAAAGAAAAAAAGAAAAAATTTAAAAAAAGAAAAAACTACGAATCAAATACGTAAACCAAACCTGAAAAAAACAGAGGCTATAAAAGGGAGGAGCTCTAGGGGAGGCTCACTTTTCACATGGACATCGAGGCATACAGACCTCCTGCCAGCCATCCTAAACACAGTCGTTTTCAGTGTGTCCATTACCTGATGAAGACTCAGTAGTAGTCGAAACGTCGTATTAGAGGACACACCTTCTTTCGTTGTTTAGCCCTTATATATATATATATTTTTATTTTTCTATTTTTCTCTTTTTTTAAAAAAAAGGGACACATTCATTTCAATTCATTATTTTATTTAAAAATCATTTCATTTTATTTATAAGACAATTAAAATACAAATCAGACAGACAAAGACAGAACTACACCCACCTCCATGGGTGATTTTAACAGAGACTGGACTCTGGTCCAGCGCAGAGGGCGACGCCGGCCGGCTCGCCCACCATTTCATGACCGCGGGGGAGGGTGGATGGAGAGTGCGCCTACCGTTCCCTACAGGGGACGGACTAACTTCCGTAGTCCTAACCAGCCAGTGCCTCCACCCAGGACCTCCCGCTATTGGGGTCAACAGCAGCAACAGTCACGATCGTATGCGGATGTTGTACGCGGAGATTTCCGTACGAAACCGAACCGTAGATTTTTTTCTCCTCGTAATGCAGGGTCTGAAAATGTCAAACGGCAGCCAGCAGACACACGATTTAGAGAGCTCACCAGGAAGCTGTACGCTTTGATAAAAATGATGCACCACCTCCGTAACGTGGCCCCGAAACCAGGAAAAGAGCCACCCAAAATGATCTCTAAGATGGTAGACATTTTGGCAACCATGATAAGACCTGCATCTCCTACGGATGTTACTTTAGAGATGATACAGGGAAATGCAGAAAATTGGGGTCACACCACCCAACAGATCCTGCAAGAGCACTATGAAGAAGGGGTGTTTACGTTGTTGGTGGAGATTTCTGGACTTTTGGTGACTGATTGGAGTGAGCAGTTTCAGACGGCTGTCAGATGGGCCAAACGCAATCTAGCGCGCCTTACTCAGGACGTCATTGAGGACGTAGAGGCGCTCATCAAAACCAGAGGAAGCGATCGGCCAAATCGGCCTAAAACTACCGTTACAGCTAGTAACCAGAGGCCCCATCAGACAAAAACTACGGTCGCCACAATGACGGAGGAGACAACCCCTGGGGGAAATCAGGCTTTACGGTCTGCACAGGAGGGGTCCGCTCAAGAGGGGAATTTACCGCCTCCGCGGAGAGAACTACCCCAGAGCATTGATTTACAACCCCCACAAATGGAGCCCCTTGAACAGAGACAGCATAGGAGACGCAAGGGGGTAGTCTTTACAGAAGACTTATTTTTGGACTTGGCAGAAGAGAGAGAGACGACCTCTCGAGCAAAGACTGCACAGGTAGACATGACCGAAAAGACCGCTCTTGAGGATCTAGTGGATCTGTTTGGTTCCACACCTATTTGGGAAACTGATACTAGTTTCGCAGACAAGAACATAGGAACAATGGATGAGAGGGTCCAAGTTCAGGTACATCATGCACCAAGTGAGACTACTTTTGCTGACAAAAACATAGGAACAGTAGATGAGACGGTCCAAATGCAGGTGCATCACTCACCAACTGAGGCAGAAGATACTGCCTGGGAATCATTTGACGAGACGTCTACCCCAGTGCAGCACCGTCAACGGGTCACAAGACATGTGAACTCTGAACGCAAGATGATCGATTGGGGTCTAAGCGTTAGACGCAAATGGTTGATAATAGGTGACTCTAACCTTGCTAGAATGCCCACCTACGACATTCCGGATCTACAAATAGATTGTTATCCGGGAGCTAACTTCCGGCATGCTGAGGCTTTAATGAAAAAGGCAACGTGCAGTGTAACAGTTGAGAAAGTCGTTCTATCTTTTGGCCTTAACCATAGGAACCAAAAAGCGAGAGAGACCTCAGTTAAGCAACTACAAGGAGCAGTTAGAGCTGCTAGGAAAAGGTTTCCTTATGCTGAGGTCTGGGTTCCACAGATAAACTTTTCCTCTTCTTTGGCTAGAGATGAACAACGGACATTGATGACACTGAATGGTCACATCGAGAGAAATATGCCTTCCCTCTCTGCATTAGAGCAGAGAGAGTTCCATACAGAAAAGGACAATGTCCACTGGACCAAAAACACAGCAAGAGCTATGCTTGAACACTGGGTCACTTTGTTAAACTTAACCACCCTCTAAGTCCTATACATGAGGGGGTTGAGGGACAACAGTCCTTTTCTGCCAGAAATGTTGTATCTTTAGCTAAAAACTTTCATTTATCAAAACCACAGTATGATCTTTTATGTAAAGGATTGACGTTTGTGCCATCCGTAAACATAGGCAGGAAACAAAAGATTCAGTTGGAATTGGACTTACAAAATTACCATAGAAAAATTCAATTGGCTTGGTATTTTAGGGATTCTAATAAAAAAGAAATACCCCCTTTTACGGAGAACTCAAATTGGATTCCTCCGCGAGATAAACTTCCGCCAGAGGTTATTAATCTAATTGATGAAGATAGATACCTTTTAAAGAAACATTATAGATCAATTAAAGAGAACTTCAATTTGACATTACAGGAAGTTAGAGCGCTTAGGGAATTAAAAAACGCTAAACACATAGTTATCAAGCCGGCGGATAAAGGGGCAACCGTTGTCGTTTTAAGTAGAGAACAATATAATTTGGAGGTATTAAGACAATTGAATGATACAAATTACTATAAAAAATTAGATAAACCAATTTTTATGGAGACTATTCCTTTAGTGGATAACATTTTAAATTCATTGAAAAAGAAGAAATTCATTAATGAAAAACAGAGAAAATATTTAAAAGGGAATATACAACCCAGGGAAAGACGATTTTATATTCTCCCCAAAATACATAAGGATCCTAAAAAGTGGACGATTCCGTATGAGGTTCCCCCTGGACGCCCTATAGTTTCCGACTGTGGTAGTGAGACCTACTATACAGCGGAGTATATAGATTACTATCTGAATCCATTGTCTAATAGACATCCTGCCTATTTAAAAGACACATACCATTTTATTGAGATTGTTAAGAGTTTACAGATTCCGTCCAATTCCTATTTTTTTTCTATGGATGTGGCAAGTTTATACACTAATATAGATATTACAAGTGGTTTGAATGCAGTTAAAAAATGTTTTGCTAGATATCCCGATCCCAAACGGCCGGATGCTGAACTATTACAGCTTTTAGAAATTAATCTAACAAGGAATGACTTTGTTTTCAATGAAGATTTTTATTTACAAATTAAGGGTACGGCAATGGGGAAAAGATTTGCCCCAGCATATGCCAACATTTTCATGGCCAATTGGGAGGAGGAGGTGTTTGAGAAATGCCAAAAAAAGCCATTTTATTATTTGCGTTATCTTGATGATATCTGGGGAATTTGGACGGGCTCTAAAGTGGAATTCAAAGAATTTTTGGACACTTTAAATTCCCATGATGCCTCGATTCAGCTGGAGGCGCAAATTGATGAACAATCTATTGATTTTCTGGATACTACTGTTTATAAGGGATTGGACTTCCATAATACACATAAATTAGACATAAAAGTATTCTTTAAAAAAACTGATACACATGCCTTACTATATAGTACTAGTTTTCATCCACGGCATACCTTCCGTGGCATAGTAAAATCTCAAATATTGCGATTTAAGAGAATTTGCACACGTGAGGAGACTTTCATGGAAGCTGTTCACATTCTTTTTAAGGCACTGTATGAAAGAGGTTACACTAGGTCATTCTTAAGACAGTGTTTCAAAACTTTCCAGCATACTAAGGAAAAGAGTGATGGAAATCCAATCCCTTTAATTACTACCTTTTCAAGTAAGAGCCTAATGTTGAATCAAAAGATTAAAAACAATTTTGATAGACTGATAAACAGTTCGGGAGTTATCCCAAGTTCAAAGGTTATTTCAGCCTATAGACGGAATAAAAATTTAAAGGATTTTTTAGTGAGAGCTAAGTTACCGTCCTTACAAAGACAGAAGCCCCTGTCATTAGACGTGAATTTTTGTAAATTACAGTTCATACGTAGTAGTAAGGATAAAACCATTTTTAAAATTCCGCAAGGATTCAGCCCCCGATCTACAAACTCTGTTTATGTTTTGTTTTGTGCCAAATGTGGCATCAAATATGTGGGGGAGACTAAAAATTCATTAACTACAAGGATGTATCAGCATAGATACAATATTAAAAATAAACGAGAAGTGGAGACACCATTAGTTAAACATTTTTTGATCCACGGTTTACAATCTGTCAGGATGGCTGGACTTCAAAGACATATTAATTGGACTGATTCGGAGCGTAAGAAGGTTGAACGTTATTGGATTTACATATTAGGAACAAGAGAACCATTGGGATTAAACGTCAAGTATAAATGAATCCAAATTGTGTGGCTATATTATTTTAAGGATAATTCTAATATATGCCTAAACCCAACCGAGGTTTTAAGCCCTAATCTTAAGGGAGAACTAAACCCAACCCAGTTTTTTGGCCCTAAACTTAACCATCACCCTAATCCAGGCCCTAAACTTAACCATCACCCTAACCCAGGCCCTAAACTTAACCATCACCCTAATCTAGGCCCTAAACTTAACCCACATTTCTAATTCTACACCTAGCCCAGATTTTATCCCCTAAACATAACCTAACCCTAATTTAAGCCTTAATTCCAAAATTGATATTAAATATTATCCCTATCCCTACCCTGATTCTATCCCCTAAATTTAACCTAAAACCCTAATATTGGCTCTAAACCCAACCTCATTCAAGCCCTAACACATTCTTGGAATAGGTATTTCATTAATTAATTTAGATTAAAAAACTTTTTTTACACTAAGTATAATTCATATATAGGAATAACAAATTCATTCAGTAAAATCATTTATTTTGGTTAAAAACACAGAGTGTGTAAGAATAATTCATTTGATAAGGGAAATAAAGGGTTAATAGTTTCTTTAAAAAAAGAAAAAAAGAAAAAATTTAAAAAAAGAAAAAACTACGAATCAAATACGTAAACCAAACCTGAAAAAAACAGAGGCTATAAAAGGGAGGAGCTCTAGGGGAGGCTCACTTTTCACATGGACATCGAGGCATACAGACCTCCTGCCAGCCATCCTAAACACAGTCGTTTTCAGTGTGTCCATTACCTGATGAAGACTCAGTAGTAGTCGAAACGTCGTATTAGAGGACACACCTTCTTTCGTTGTTTAGCCCTTATATATATATTTTTATTTTTCTATTTTTCTCTTTTTTTAAAAAAAAGGGACACATTCATTTCAATTCATTATTTTATTTAAAAATCATTTCATTTTATTTATAAGACAATTAAAATACAAATCAGACAGACAAAGACAGAACTACACCCACCTCCATGGGTGATTTTAACAGAGACTGGACTCTGGTCCAGCGCAGAGGGCGACGCCGGCCGGCTCGCCCACCATTTCATGACCGCGGGGGAGGGTGGATGGAGAGTGCGCCTACCGTTCCCTACAGGGGACGGACTAACTTCCGTAGTCCTAACCCTAACCCTAACCCTAACCCTAACCCCTAACCCCCTAACCCCCTACCCCCCCTAACCCTAATTACTAGCCCTAAACCTAATTAATCCAAATTATTGGCCCTAAACCTAACCAAGACTCACATCTTAATTTTAAAATTGTGGTATATTTATGCCCTAACCCTGAAGTTAATTTCTTACCCCAACCTTAGTAAACCCTTGCCTAAACTTAACCCCAGTGGGAGCCCTATGATGTTAATTTCTAACCCCAACCAGTAAACCCTTGCCTAAACCCAACCCCAGTATGGGAGCCCTAAACCTAAATTATTAACCCTAATATAATTGTACCCTTGCCTAAACCCAATAGTAATAACTCTAACCCTGATTTGGTCTTTATTCTAAGCCCAACCCCTTCCTTTTTTTTATATATATAAATATGTTAAGTTCTTAAAACCCTAATTTTAATCAATATATTAATAACAAATCATTTATCATTTTTATTAAAATCTAAAAATATAATTAAAAATATGATTCATAAATTTCATAGAATATTATTTCTTTAAAAACCTAATTTTAATATCTATTCATATTCATGGTGATTCATATATATTAGAAACAGAAAAGGGGCGTGGCTAATGGTGAATAAAAACAGTGCATAAGATTAAATACTTTGGTTTTGGGTATAGGCATTGGGAAGCTATAAAAGGGAGCGTCTCACTGACAGAGCTCACTTTGGCTCGGGACAGCGATGAGTAAACATCTACCAGCCTGCCACAGCAAGCCTTACAGTTTTTTGTGTGCCAACGGACCTGAAGAAGACCTACTATAGGTCGAAACGTCGTTTTAGTTTTTTTTGGCACACCTTCTTTAGTTGTTTAAAAATTTAAAAATTTAAAAAGACTAAACTCATTCAGAACATTTCATTTTTTTTCTAAAAAACAATTTTATCTTTCCTACTTTTTGGAAAGCACTTTTTGTTAAAGTTTATTTTGTTAAAACCATTGATAAAAACAATTTGAGTTAGAAAATTAATTTTATTTCATTTTGTAAACACATTAAAATAAAAACAAACAAAAAATTTTGAAAACAAGACAGCAACAAACACAACGATGGAGGGCTGGACTCAGGTGCGCTATGGGTGGCGCCGCAAGCGTACCAACCGGCCTCCCCCGGACCAGGAATTCGGTCGGTCGGATGGGAGGAAGGACAGAGCACCGCCGTTCTCCTTCCGGAGACGGTCTTTTCTCCCCTCCCCTAACCGGCCAGTGCCTCCCCCGAAGACTGATCGATACACTGGTCCCCAATCCCGCTCTTACGCGGAAGTAGTCCGCCAAAATAACCCCCAACCAGCCCGGAGATCGGTTTCTCCACGGGACAAAGGTATTGAGGTTAGGCGGGAGCCAGCTAGCCCCCAGTTTGGGAAACTGGTGCGCAAACTATATGGAGTAATTAGGATGGTGCACCACTTGCAAAATGTGGCACCGAAGCCGGGGAAGGCTGAACCCCGCATGATCTCCAGGATGGTGGAGATTCTTTCGGAGATGATAAAACCTGCCGCTCCCACATCTGACACAGTGGAGATGATAATTGGGAATGCAAAAAACTGGGGTCACAACACTTACTTGATCTTGATGGAGCATTACGAGACAAGTATTGAGGAACTCTTGGAGGAGCTTTCAGCCCTTCTTACCCCAGATTGGAAGGATGCATTTGAGGTGGCGGTTCGTTGGGCTAGACGAAACTTGCGCCGCATCACACGGGATGAGATTGACCATGCTGAGGCTTTGATCATGGCCAGGAGCGATGGCACAGACCCCATGCCAGCGCAGATTACACAACAAGCCAGCATTAAGGTCCAGACTCAGGGCAAAAAGCAATCCATTGCAGTGGCAACGATGACGGATCAAGCGGCCCAGGAGCCTGAATGGTACGACTGTGTTCCACGGGCAGAGTCTCCCCGGGAGCAGAGGGAAGAACGAAGAAATGCAAGGAGGAGCAGAGGGGTGGCATTTACTGAAGACAATCTTCTTCGGGTTGAAGAGGCTGAGGTTATGGAAGAGCAAGGGGGCCCTGCCCATACCTCCACGCGTTTGGAGTCAGAGTCGTTCCTCCAGGAGGTGCAGACCGAAGAAGAAAGACAGGAAACCAGAGCAAGGCCTGCTAAGATGGTGCACACCTCAATTCAAACCACTGCCCAAGTCCATCGGGGGGCAGATGCAGAGGAACCAACAGCACAGGGAGTCCATACCGCTCAAACACCCACGCGGACCAAGGCTCAAACCCATCAGGATGCAGACTCAGAGGAAGAACTATTTCAGGAGTCGTTTGACCGTTTCACCAGCCCTATGCCACAAAGATTCAAGGTTTATAGACACCCCAACACCCAAAGAAAATTGACAGATTGGGAATTGGTGGTACTCAAGAAGGTAGTCTTCCTTGGAGACTCAAATCTTTGTAACATGCCTGACTACTACAATCGAGATCTGCAAATAGACAGCTTTCCAGGGGCACATTTCCGACATGCACAGGCTCTTATGGAAAAGACAGAACCAACAGAGGACTTGGTAGTGGAAACAATTGTCCTATCATTTGGAATGAACAGCAGGGGCAACAAATCAAAGGAGACTACGATTAAGAGTGTGCAGGGGGCAATTAGATCAACAAGACGGAAGTTCCCCTATGCGAGCATTTGGATCCCCCTGGTGAACTTCTCCTCAGCACTTCCCGAGGAGGAAAAGGAGAATCTTCAGACTCTTAATGATCATGTGGAGAGAAACATGGCACACATTCCTCTACTTCCTGCAGAGAAGTTTCAGACGGAGGGGGATGATGTACATTGGACGGCTGAGACCGGAAGAGCTATGTTTGACCACTGGATGGCCTTTTTAAACTCCAGGGCCCCTTGAGTCTTGAAGAAGAGGGGGTTGAGAGATTACAGCCGTCTCAAGCTCAAGATGTTGTTGTCTTAGCAAAACATTTTAACCTTTCTAGACAGCAATACAACCTTTTGAGTAAGGGATTAACCTTTATTCCTACTTTTGACATAAGCAGGGATCAAAAAGCACAATTTCAATTGGACATGCAAAATTATCATCGTAAAATTAAATTGGCATCTTATTTTGGGAATTCAAATGCGGAAGAGATACCTCCATTCATTGGACCCTCAAATTGGACACCACCTTTGCATGATTTACCACCTGAGATTGCAATCTTAATTAATGAGGATATAAAAACTTTTAATAAACATTATAAATTAGTGGAAGAAAAATGTAACATTTCATTGGAAGAAATAACAGCATTGCGTGAATTAAAAAATACAAAACATATAGTAATTAAGCCAGCTGATAAGGGTTCAGCAATAGTCATTCTAAGTAGAGATCAATACATAATGGAGGTGGAAAGGCAATTAAATGACACAAATTATTATAAACCATTGATAAAACCTATGTATATGGAGACTATTCCTATGGTAGCCAATATTTTAGATATATTAAAAAAGAAAAAATTCATTAATTCAAAACAGAGACAATATTTGATTGGGAATACACAGCCAAGAGAAAGGAGATTTTATATTTTACCTAAAATTCATAAAAATCCGGAACAATGGACAATCCCATATGAAATTCCCCCAGGAAGACCCATCGTCTCTGATTGTGGGAGTGAGACATATTTTACAGCAGAATATTTGGATTATTATTTGAATCCACTGTCTGTTAAACACCCTGCTTATGTCAGAGATACATATCATTTTATAGAGATTGTAAAAACTTTAAGGATCCCTTCTGACTTTTATTTCTTTTCGATGGACGTGGACAGTCTTTATACTAATATCCCCATTCAAGCTGGCATTGATTGTGTTAAAAACATTTTTGAAAAATACCCGGATCCCAAAAGACCTGATCAAGAACTGTTACAATTACTCGAGATAAATTTGACACGAAATGACTTTATGTTCAATGACAAATTTTATTTACAAATAAAAGGGACTGCTATGGGCAAAAAGTTTGCTCCGGCTTATGCCAATATTTTTATGGCAAATTGGGAAGAGAAAGTGTTTTTGAAATGCAAAAAGAAGCCAGCATGTTATTTACGTTACTTAGATGACATATGGGGAATTTGGACGGGATCCCAACAAGAATTTGAGGAGTTTGTTGGAATTTTAAACTCCCATGATCCTTCCATCAAACTTAAAACTGAAATTGATAGCCAAACAATTGATTTTTTGGATACAACAATATTTAAAGGAAAAGATTTTCAAACACATCTCCAATTGGATATAAAAGTTCATTTTAAAAATACGGACACACATGCTCTATTACATAAAGACAGTTTCCACCCAAAACACACCTTTAGGGGCATAGTGAAATCACAGCTCCTCAGGTTCAAACGAATCTGTACAAGGGAGGAGCATTTTAAGGAAGCAGGAAAGGTTTTATTTAAGGTTTTAAGGAAACGAGGTTACTCCAGACCTTTTTTGAGACATTGTTTAAAAACCTTTCAAGAAAGGAAGGAAAAGGATCATGGGAACTTAATTCCTCTTATTACAACTTTTTCTTCAATGGGCAGGATCCTAAATGCGAAATTCAAAGTAAATTTCCAACAGACCTTAAAACACAGGGGAATAATGCCAAATTCATTAGTAATATCGGCGTACAGAAGAAACAAAAATTTGCGAGATATTCTTGTACAAGCCAAGTTACCACCATTGGTTAAGCAAAAACCATCACGCATAGAAACACATTTCATAAATTTAAAGTTTATTAAAAATGACAAGGAAAAAACTTGGATCAAGATACAACAAGGTTTTAGCTTTAAGTCAAAAAATTGTGTTTATGTTATTGTTTGTGCTAAATGTGGAAAGAAATATGTTGGAGAAACCAAAAATGCTTTGTCCACACGAATTGTTCAACATAGATATAATATCAAAAATAGAAAAGAAGTGGACACACCTTTTGTTAAACATTTTTTGGAGCATGGCTTGTCTTCGGTAAAAATGGCTGGTCTTCAAAGGGACATTAATTGGACAGATTTGGAAAGGAAAAAGCGGGAAAGGTACTGGATTTCCCTATTGGGTACTAAAGAACCATTTGGGTTGAATGTGAAATATAATTGATATTTGGATTGGATGGCTAACAATTAACCCCCACTACTAGCCCTAAATTTAACCAATAATTAATTCTAATTATTAGTCCTGAACTTAATTATCACTAGCCCTTAAAACTTTATTAATTACTAGCCCTAAACCTAATTAATCCAAATTATTGGCCCTAAACCTAACCAAGACTCACATCTTAATTTTAAAATTGTGGTATATTTATGCCCTAACCCTGAAGTTAATTTCTTACCCCAACCTTAGTAAACCCTTGCCTAAACTTAACCCCAGTGGGAGCCCTATGATGTTAATTTCTAACCCCAACCAGTAAACCCTTGCCTAAACCCAACCCCAGTATGGGAGCCCTAAACCTAAATTATTAACCCTAATATAATTGTACCCTTGCCTAAACCCAATAGTAATAACTCTAACCCTGATTTGGTCTTTATTCTAAGCCCAACCCCTTCCTTTTTTTTATATATATAAATATGTTAAGTTCTTAAAACCCTAATTTTAATCAATATATTAATAACAAATCATTTATCATTTTTATTAAAATCTAAAAATATAATTAAAAATATGATTCATAAATTTCATAGAATATTATTTCTTTAAAAACCTAATTTTAATATCTATTCATATTCATGGTGATTCATATATATTAGAAACAGAAAAGGGGCGTGGCTAATGGTGAATAAAAACAGTGCATAAGATTAAATACTTTGGTTTTGGGTATAGGCATTGGGAAGCTATAAAAGGGAGCGTCTCACTGACAGAGCTCACTTTGGCTCGGGACAGCGATGAGTAAACATCTACCAGCCTGCCACAGCAAGCCTTACAGTTTTTTGTGTGCCAACGGACCTGAAGAAGACCTACTATAGGTCGAAACGTCGTTTTAGTTTTTTTTGGCACACCTTCTTTAGTTGTTTAAAAATTTAAAAATTTAAAAAGACTAAACTCATTCAGAACATTTCATTTTTTTTCTAAAAAACAATTTTATCTTTCCTACTTTTTGGAAAGCACTTTTTGTTAAAGTTTATTTTGTTAAAACCATTGATAAAAACAATTTGAGTTAGAAAATTAATTTTATTTCATTTTGTAAACACATTAAAATAAAAACAAACAAAAAATTTTGAAAACAAGACAGCAACAAACACAACGATGGAGGGCTGGACTCAGGTGCGCTATGGGTGGCGCCGCAAGCGTACCAACCGGCCTCCTCCGGACCAGGAATTCGGTCGGTCGGATGGGAGGAAGGACAGAGCACCGCCGTTCTCCTTCCGGAGACGGTCTTTTCTCCCCTCACCTAAACTTAACCTCTTTCCTCCCTGTGCCTAACCCTAACCAATAGTCCCCTCTTTTTTCTGCATCTACCCCCAAGCAGGGACAGGGCTCACACAGTTGCATTAGATTTTTATTTTTTTTCACTAATTTATTTTCATCATCTCCATTGTCACCGCTGGCGCCCCCTTGTGGCCACAGCATGATACTGGTCCTGACTGTGACTGTCACTATAGATGTACAGATGTACTGCAGTGAACTTATGGCTACATTTGTTTTGACAATTTAGTTTTCACAGATGGCGCCCTCTGCTGGCCACAGCATGGTATTAGGTGCATGCTCTTTTTTCTGTGTTTTTTACCCCGGCATACTACTGGGCTGGCCAGCCACCTCCCTTATGGTGCAAGAGACCAGATAAGGATTAAGAAGTACTTTTTTGTATTTGAATATAGCAAAATGTACCAGAATACATGTTACCAACACATGATTTACTCCTTAAAGAGTTCATGTATATAACAGTAAATTTACCAGCACTCCTAAGCCTTTTTTCCACATTCACAGTCAGGGGGCGTGTTTACCCATAAGGCTCTGCACTGCCTCACTCAGACCAGTGGGGGCTGACTTATCCCCCCTCTCCCTCCCCCCTCCCATTCTTGCTATTTACCCAGAGTGCCTTTCACCCCTTCCTACACAGGGGGAGTGGCTGTCAACTGCAGTAACTTGCACCCTGACTAACACACAGAGCACTTATAGTGACTAGAGCCTGCTTTGGCCATTGTTAAACAAAAAGAAAACAACCTGATAGGAGGAGTTTACCCCAGAGAGGACGTACTTCTTCACTTCTTCATTGGACTGCTGTTGGATTTGGACCTTCATTCCTGGTAATATTTCATTGCTTACATGTTTTAAATTTGTACATTTTTCTTTTTCTTTTTGCCACTCTCTGTGTTGAGCGGTGTATGGAACCGGAGAGTTGGCTTTTTTCTTGGCCCTGGGTCCATTGGGGATCAAGGAGGCAGAGCATGTCTCTGCTGGCCTTGGTCCTCCATGCTCGGTGGTGGCCGGGAGGGCTCCGCTCTGGCGGGGCTTCTCCTGGTCATTGCTGGGGTGGACTTTGGGGCTGGGAGGAAGCCGGCTCTCTGGTCCTGCCTGCTAAACAACAGCTAAGAGATGGTGTGATTTGAAGGTGTGCTACAGGCCATTCTGGGTGATTAACAATGAAATTGTGCTGGTTGCTTTTGGGAGCCCCCCCAAATCAATGCTTTAAATAGCTGAAATGTCTAAAAATAGGCGCTCTAAACTATTTCTAAAAATGTAACTCCTCTAAAAACAAAAGCTTTTAAAAGACAAGTGGCTAGTGTAGTGTAGCACAGGAGGGACACACCCCGCAGCTGGCGTAACTGCGGCGGGACTTCCTTGGGTGAGGGTGTCTTGTGGTAA
The DNA here is from genome assembly GCF_900880675.1 of Sparus aurata. Lineage (NCBI taxonomy): Eukaryota > Metazoa > Chordata > Actinopteri > Spariformes > Sparidae > Sparus > Sparus aurata. The sequence continues at coordinate 41,288,312 of NC_044190.1, read as the reverse complement.
GCCGTCGAAACACCCTGAGACCTCGAGGCGCACAACTGAAGATGTGTCCCAGTGATTACAGGCTTTGCACATCATCAATCGAAATTCCCCAAGGGTTTTTTCGCTGTTGGGGCATCGCGGGCCGACACACAGGCCCACGTTCCCTTAAATTCAGACAAGATGGAGTACATGATTGCCACTGTGTAGTGGGGCTATTCCTCCTGCCTTCCGTTATCATTGAGCTCTTCCTTGCACCCACCACATTCTCTCCTGGGGCTTTGCACATCAGACGCATGCAGCCACATCCCCCGTTATGGCTGTGTGTGCTCCCGGTGTCTTAGCTGATGGGAGGGATTCAGGTATAACAGGAGTGCCTGGAGGGCTCATTTTAGCTTGGGCGGAGGACTTGCACTAGTTCCCTGCACTGTTCAGAGTACTCCATTAGGGCGTATCGTGACATGATGACACTTCCAAGCATTGTCCTAACTCACTGAGCGAGCGACATTTTGTCATTAGGGACTAATATCTTTCTACAGAATCATAAAATCTCCTATGCTTTACCAGTAAGCACTGACTTTGCATGTCATCACTCGAAATTCCCTGTGGGTTTTTCGCTTTTGGAGCATCGCAGGCCGACATACAGGCCCACGTTCTCTTAAATTCAGACAACAGGTGGAAATGTCTGTCACGATGTCTGAGGGGGCATTCCTGCTCCCTCTGGGATGACAGGCAGTGGTCTCCAGCATTGTTCAGAGTATTCCACTTGTGCTGTATCCTGCCATGATGACACCTCTGGCACTGTCTTGCTTACTGTCTTAATTGACACACTCCAAGTGTCTGCAATGTGGTTTTTGCTTTTGGTGTTACTGTGCTGTTTTCCTGTGTTTTGCCGGTCTTCTTGGCCTTATATATGGCCACACCAGTTGCTTATCCTAAACTTAACCACTCCCCTTCTGCATGCCTAATCCCAACCTTCTCCTCCTTTCTTGAGCTTGACACCAAACATGCCTGAGCCAGCATTTTGTATAAGAATAATTAAAATAACTTTCAGCCACTAACCTTCTAGTGTGCTTTTGAATTTGACAGGTCACTGTGAATGGCGGGTCGCTCCGCGCGTCTCCCCTCTCCACCTACTCTTCCTCTATCTGTTCTCCTCTCCTCTGTCACATGGTTCATGCAAGCAAGTGGGAAATGGGATGGGGACTAACATGCGTCGGCCTGTGCCATGCCGTTGTCTCTCTATTCCAAACTATGTTGTCGTTGGTCAACATAGGGGGAGGCTCTGAGTACTTTACCACTTCACCTAACCCTAACCCTAACCCTAACCCTAACCCAACACGTGCCATGAGTGATGACTGGCCATGCCATGTTCTCTTACCCCAACCAGTCGGGGGATGTGACCAACCCTAGGTATCTCACTTTGGCAGGTTTCTGTAAAAAGTTGGTACTTTTCTGTCTTTTTATAGGTCTCTATAGGCTCCAAATGGCCTGAAACGTGGTCCTAGACAGTTTCTGGAAGAATGTCTTGGAGTCTGACACTTAGTGAAATTTCTGAAAAAGATCGACATTTTTAGTTGTCCAAATTTGACAAGTGAGTAGTCTATCTGCAAGAGAATTCAACGCTGAATCCAACGCAACAAGTCCCCTGTTCCTATCAAAAGTTATCGGAAGACATAAGTCGGACAAAATCAGTACCTTCTTAAGTTCATATCTCCGGAACCGCTGGTCCAACTGGGGCGGTCCTGGTGTCTATGGAAAGGTCTCGACGAGACGAAACTCCGATTCCAAATCCGAAGCCACCAGCGGCCTCAGGGGGGTCTGCGGTTTCCGAATATATGACTCTTTTCACTCTAGGACCCCGGGAACCTTAATGACCGGGCACCTCCGGGGTGGCACTCATCCCTATTTCCCTAACCCTAACCCTTCTGGACCTCTTGCCTAAACATAAAATCTCTAAATTGTTATTTTAACCCCACCCTGGTATGAACCCCTGACCTTAACATCACTGGAACCCTATTCCTAAACCCAACCCTGACCTTTAACCCCTAGCCTAGACCTGGTCTTCTAACTCTTAACCCTAATTAGAACAATCTTAAAAAACAAACAATTCATAGGACATTAAAAACAATTGATTTATAAACACCTTAGAACATTAAAAAACACACTTAAGAACAATCAATTCATAGTACACTAAAAATAATTAATTCATAGTATAATTAAAAAACAATCAATTCATTCTACATTAAAAACAATCAAGTCATTCTACATTAAAAACGATCAATTCATTTTACATTAAAAATTATCAATTCATAGACCTTTTCTTAAAAAATGAATTCTACATGGTTTAAAATCAAATAAAGTTCATTGAATATATAAAGTTCATACTTAATTTCTTTAAAAACAAAACAAAAAAAACACCTACGAGGGCCAGAGTGGAGAGACGGAGTGCGTAGGGACATGTAGAGGCACATTCCAGGGGGAGGGCATAAAGGGAGGAGGGGAGTAGAGGCAGCTCACTTCTGCTCTGACTCTCAAGGGAGACACAGCTCTGAGGAACAGTCTGAACAGCCATTTCAAAAGTGTGCTAAGGCCTGAGGAAGACCCATTTTGGGGTCGAAACGTCGCCCGTTAGCACACGCTTCTTTGTTTTCTCATTTTCTGATTAAAGTTTTTCATTTGTGTTTTCATTTCCATTTATTTCATTTCAATTCATTTTATCCAGTTCATTCATTTATAAATATAAGCACATTATTTCATTATATATCTACACTATTAAAAACTTATATTAATATATATCTACATATAATTATTTAAATACACCGTGACGATAAAAACTTGATGGAGGACGGGTGGAAGGAGGTGCGCTATGGGCGCAGACAGCGGGGCCAGCGCGATCCTGGCTGGGACCGCATGAGAGAGGTGTCATGGGGGAAGGACCGTGCACCTCCCGTGCCATTTCAGACACGGGCTCAGTTCCCCTCCCTAACCCTAAAAACCAACTAGGTAGTTTAACCCTAAACCCAGCCCTTATTTTAGGCCCTAACCCTAAATTCAGATAAAGAGAAGACTTAACCCTCATTTTGGGCCTTAACCCTTATTATTTAATATTAATTGTATTGGCAGGATTAAAAAAATGTTTATTTTAATTCATGGATGTAGACTCTTTTGAATTCATAGGGTATAAATTAATTTATTAAAAACATTTCATTTATTACTATTATTGTAATTATGATTCTATTAACAATATTATAAAACAACTATGTCATTATTTTATTACAATGCTACAGGGTTAAAATTACCTACAATAATTAATATTAAAACATTTTGTGGTCAAACACATATATTTTTTTATTTTTTTATATTTTATTCAAATATGGTTGCATTTTAAATTCATAAATAATGCTTTTTTAATTCATGGGGACATTATAGAGTTAAAAATTTAGGAGGAAAGAATTATACAAATTATTTAACTAACACACAAATTTTTATAACAACGTTCTTAGCAGAGGGTATAAAAGGAGCCTCAGAGTGAGAGAGCTCATTCTTCACCTGACCTTCGTGCTGTCAACATCGCTCTCCAGCCTTTCTTGACAGGTTAGCTTTTCAGTGTGTCCATAGCTTGAAAAAGACCAACATTGGTCGAAACGACTTTTTTATATATTTTATATTTTCTAAAAATAATTTAATTCATAATCATTTTTTTCTTTAAAAACTCAAATTAATATTTTTTTTGAAAAAAACAAATAGACGGACAAACAAAGATTCAACACCCAATATGGGTGACTTTTATGATGATTGGACCTTGGTCCAGCGGGGGCGGCGACGCAATCGTGCACGCCAACCGCTTAAGGACCGCTTAAAAACCGGGGTGGATGGAGCGTGCATTTCCGGTTCCCTACAGGGGACGGGACTCAAGTTTTCCTAGACCTAACCCTAACCCATTAGCATTAGCTTTAGCATCACTGATAGCATTTGCTACATTCTTACACTATCTTACACAGTAACAAAACATACTACACTCTGTCACATTATATACAAGTCTTTATTTTGTTTTAGCATGATACACTGATTAGCATACAAACCCTTCTTTACAAACACACAAACAAACAAACATCACTATGAAGAACACCACACAAACAATCAAACACAAACAATTACGAGTACTCACTCGCGTTGCCTGTACCGGAAAATGTCTTCCTCATCGCTACTACTGCTCGTGCTGCTGCCGTATTCAGCGATGAACGCGGCTAGCTCTGTCCGCCTCTGCTCATCTGACACCACCACCGGAGGAGGAGTCGGGTTGCGGTCCACATCAGGGACGACATCGTCCTCGGTGGACTCTGAGGACTCCAACTCCCCCTCCGGTGGTGTTGCCCACTCATCACTCTCACTTTCAGCCCCTACCTCACCCTCAGGGACCACCTGCCCAGGTTCGGACTGGTGCTGGTCCCCGCTGGCGGCCTCACCCAAGCTAATTGCGCCCAAATTCTCAGGCTGCCTGAGTTGCACACGGACTGGAGGTATAATCTCTGGCGGGACAGGTGCATGTACCACAGGCAGCTCCTGTATGGCCACTGAGGGACCGGCCTCTTCATCCACTTGAGGTGGGGGGGGGTCGTCCCCTTCCTGCACACGGGGGCGCCTGGAGGGGACCACCTGGTCTGGAGTTCCTGGAAGCTTCATTGTTTTATCTATCAATGTCATAAAATTAAATGGTTTACTATGTTATCATTATATGTTGCTGGTGTTCAGTGTTATGTGACTTACCTGCTTGACGGTCTGGGAAGAAATGACTAAGTTGTCATTAACACTTTTATATGCCTTTAGAGTTACATTATTAGTGACATTTCATAATAACTACACTTGATACAAAATTCATCTCTGTTTATTTCATTAGGACATTCAATTCATTCATATTCATCTGTTCAGAATACTTACAAAATTCATTGTTGCATTTTAAAACATTACACATGGACACTTAATGGCTGCTTTAATATGTAGATAAAATCAAGTTCATAGTTGTGTGTTAAAAACAAGTTAATAGTAGGCTGTTCAAAGCAATTTCCTGCACAATGTGAAGTGCCAATGGCCTTACTTAAAAAAACATTTGCCCCTAAGGCAAATGTCAAAAAAGGTGATTGAAGAGTGGCACAATGTGCATGGGGTGCAGTTGGGTTTTGCAGATGGAGGGTGGATGTTAGTGATGTCTCTTGTCCCAGAAGATAAGACTAAAGAGTCACACATCCTGGGAACAGGGAAAATGGGCAAAATACTGGCTGAGAAGGTGGCAGTTGATGTAGCCATTGCCTGTGGTGAGTTATTGCGTGAGCTGCCACCAGAGGACATGACTTGCCCCTCAGTACAGAACAACAATGTCTTTGATGTGTCAAAATTCCGCATCTGCTATGATGACCAGGACTCCATCCTGGGAATATTGGAGCAGGCAGTCCAAAAGGTGAGACTGCCACCTGGTGTTGCTGTGATGAGGACACTGACACGATTGGGTGGAAAAGACTCAAAGCCAGTGGACCTTCGGGACCTTTGTCACTCAATGGACCACATCAAGTCAGTCTCTGTGCATGTGGCTTGTTCAATGACACATGAGGATGAAGAGGTAGACTTGATGTGGTCCAGGTGGGGGATAAACAACCTGGCAGGAAGGAGGGGGAATGTTTTCACCAACCTGTCCATACATGAAGCTGCTAACTTCCAATCCAACCTGGATGGACGCAGCATGGATGTCGAAAGACAGTTGTGGTCGATTTTCAAGTTGGGGGAGCAGTCACCGACTCTAAACTTCCTACAACTATACTGTGACTCCCCTCACAACCCGCAGATACCCTTCTTTCGACATCCTGTCAGTGGGTTGCTTGTTTGTTGTGGACTCCTCCACAAGGAAACAAACAAGGCAATGCTGACAAGAGCCAAAAGATACCTGGAGCACTTTGATGACATGAGAGTGAAGGGTATTTACCGCCTGCAAGTTAGAGTGGAGGGGGTTCTAATGTTCAGTGGAACAGACATCCCTGCTGTCCTAGCTTCCAGGAGGTTTTTCAATGAGCCAGCACTGATGCAGCTGCTCAAGGATGAAGCAATGCTTCTCCCTTTCAAGGAGATGAATGGCCGAGGCATTCGACAGATACACAAGGCTGTGGTGGACTACATGGTTGACACCCTGACTGCAAAGTGCAATCAGGGGAAAGGGAAAGGGGGGTATGACAACTCCTGGCTTGCTTTCCAGCTAGAGCTGGCACTGGAGGAGCACTTTCATGGGCAACCAAGGAGTGTCCTTGACAGGGGATACAGCAGAAGTCTCGGAACTAGCTCCACGAACATCTTCAGCAGGACCAGGCAGCGAGGTTTCATCGACCTAGCGCCATGGTGATCTGCAAGTGCTGGAATGGTGCCTCCACCAATCCAGAACTGGACAAGTGTAGCCACGCAGCACTTGCGCATTGAGAGGCTGTTCCCCTTAACGGACACTCTACTCGCCACTGACGTTGAGTTGGGAATGGAGATGGTAAAGGTTACTTTGAAGGACATCTACCAAAGTAACCTTGACATCCCATTGAGCCTTCTGAAGGGGGAGGAGGAGGAAAAGCTGGTCCTGAAAGACTCTGTGGACTACAAGGAGCTCACAGACGCCATGCTGGAACACAGAGGGTACTTCAGGTACCCCTGTGTCTTCCCCAGGATGCTGGAGCTGGTGGAAGGAAAGGGGAGAGACGCAGCTGCATGCCTGGTGGCAGGCTTCAGCAGTCTCAACCTTAAGTATTTCCCATGGATAAGCTACAGGACCTTCAAAGGGACAAAGAGAGTCAATTGGAACTTTTCCCATTTCATTGACCTGCGAAAAGTCGGCCAGCCTATCACAGAGGAGGGAAAGGCTGTGCGACTGGCTGAAAAAATCTGCCAAGATATCCTTGACAGAGGATTGACAGAGCAGGGACATGTGGAGAGATACAGGGAGTGGGGGATGCCCTGGCTGCCAATGGTCTTGAGAAGGATGCCACCAGAGGTGACAAAGGAGGACAAACAGGAGACGCTTCTGGTATATGTGTCGTGCATTGCCATCCTCACCAATGGTGGATTCATTGATTATGACAAATTGAACAGCCTCCACAAGAGTATCCCCATCTCTCAGAAACGCATGCTGGACCTTCGCCTCAGGTCAGTATTCTCGCTGAGAATCATCTGCAGGGATACTGTCCTCTACAAGTTGGCAGATGACATTCCCACACTTGTCCAGCTACCTCACAGGAATACTCCTCCTAAAAAGAAGGATAAGGATGAGGACAAAGAAGAGGAGGAATGCCACCAGCCAGCTGTGGAGGACATCGACACACAGCTGGTGGAGAAGGAGGAGCACAAGGAGGAAAGGTCTGACAGCATGGCTGTCCCTGCTGGGAAGAAAACAAGGTGGTCTCCACAAGAGCTGGACTTGGTGAAAGACACAGGAGACTTGAAAGCTGACTATGACAACTATGTCAAGGGATGCGCGATGTACGGTATCCCCCACCGTTCCAAGAAGTCATTCAACACAGTTCGGTGGCGCTTGAGGAATGACAAGTAGGTGGGTAAATGAATGTACCCTAAAGGTTCCCTTCTGGAGCCTCTCTTTTAGTTGTATTTTACTTTTCCTTACCACACCACATTAAAAACACAATACATATACACATATTTACACATTTATTGATACATACCTTGTTCATACTTGTATATAGTTCAAAAAAAAAAAAAATTACATAAAAAATACCCTCACAAGGACTCTGCCTTGACGTGGCGTGAGGGCTTGTGTGCTTCTGTGATCCTAGGGACTATACAGAAGGCCTGTATCCAGCATGGTATACTCCTGCCTTACCACACAGGAGTAAACTCTGCTGGATACAGGCCTTCTGCATAGTCCCTAGAACCACTGGGGCCAGACCAAAGAGTCCAATACTTACCACCAAGCAGGGGGCCGTTTCAAACCTTTGATGCCCTCTAGCGCCGGAACGCTAGGAGATGGAGCTCCCACTCTAAGACAGACGCATTCAGCTGGCCGAGACCTTTCCGAAAATATCTTCGCTGACTCTGTAAGACCAAGTACGGCCGAGCGGCTCGTTTTGACCCGAGACAGGCAGAGGTATCAAAAGTTATCGGACGACGTAAGTGGGACGAAATCAGTACCTTGTTAAGTTCATATCTCCGGAACCGCTGGACACATCCAGACGGTTCTGGTGTCTATGGAAAGGTCTCGACGAGACGAACAAAACCCGACGGGTCCCGACGCTCTAGGGTTAGGGTTATCATAGGCTGTTACACACACTTCCGCGCGTCGGAACAATTCGGGAGTGGTACCGTTGGATGCGCAATGGCCACAAATGGGGGGGTAGACGTCAAGTCCGACGCCAAAAGTCGCTCACAACTCCAGTTATTGCCAAAAAACCCCTTGGTTTGGCTATATCTCGGCTTCTGAGGGTTCAGTCGAGCTGGGAGCGGTACCAGTGGACTCAGGGGACCTGAAAATGTAGGGTAGAACAAGTTTCAACTAAATCAGACCTTGGGATTAGGCAGTGGCATCTGGAAAAAACAACATTTTTTGAGGGTGTAGATAGACTCCAAATGGCCTGAAACATGCTCCTGAATGGTTTCTGCAAGGTGCATTTTGGCTCTGACACACAGTAGATGCAGGCGGGTCGAAAATGGGGGGGTAGCCAAAATTTCAGCTCAAAAAAACCATGGGAAAGGTAATGAATCGTGACTTGAAAAGTGGCACTCACCCCCTATACCCCCTAACCCCAATTGAAATATAGCCCTAATCTTAACCCAAATTGGAATATGGCCCAAATTCTAATTGGTTTTAGCCCCATTGTGGCCCATACCCCAACCCCAAAACTTATCCTGATTTGGTTCTGGACCCTAATCCTGATGCCAAACCCTGGCCCCAGCCCATAATTTGGCCCTAGAGGCCCTAAATTGATTCACCGTATATGGCCGAAACATAAACACAAGTAGAAAAGGCAAAAGAAATATACTAGGTATGTTAATTTGGACACCGGTTGTGGGAAAAGGATGGAACACAGGAAAGAGGAAAGGAAATGAAGAAGGAGGAGGAATAGGGATAGTAGGGTAATTAAATTGATAGGGTGAATAAACTCATAAAAAACACAAATTGGTAGGATAAATAAATTCATTTATTAAGACAAACATGATCAATACATAAATACAAATTCATAGGGACAGTAGATTCATTAAAAACAAATTGATATGATAAATAAATTCACTCCTCCTTGAACCGGCACCTTATCGTGGTGGAGGGGTTTGAGCACCCGAATGATCCTAGGAGCTATGTTGTCCGGGGCTTAATGCCCCTGGTAGGGTCTCCCAAGGCAAACAGGTCCTAGGTGATGGGTCAGACTAAGATCGGTTCACTCGCCCCTGATGACAACAAGAATACCAAGGACGTGCACGTCGCCCGGATCGGCGTCACCGGGGCCCCACCCTGGAGCCAGGCCTGGGGTTGGGGCTCGCAGGCGAGCGCCTGGTGGCCGGGTCTCTGCCCACGGGACCCGGCCGGGCGCAGCCCGAACGAGCAACGTGGGCCCGCCCTCCCGTGGGCTCACTACTCACGGCAGGGTTCAGAAGGGGCCGGTGCAGAGGGATATGGGTGGCGGTCGTGGGCGGGGGCCCCGGCGGCCCAATCCCCGGATGGTGACTCTAGCCATGGGGACATGGAATGTCTCACTGGGGGGGAAAGAGCCTGAGCTGGTGCGGGAGGTTGAGCGGTACCGGCTAGAAATAGTCGGCCTCACCTCCACGCACAGCCTGGGCTCTGGAACCCAACTCCTTGAGAGAGGCTGGACTCTCTTCTACTCTGGAGTTGCCCGCGGCGAGAGGCGGCGAGCTGGTGTGGGCTTGCTTATAGCCCCCCAGCTCAGCCGCCATGTGTTGGAGTTGTTGGTGTCCTGGTGCCACGTGCACATATGGACACCCTTATGCTTGAACATGGTGTTCGTTATGGACAAACTGTGACTGGCACAGAAGTCCAGTAACAAAACACCACTCGGGTTCAGATCGGGGAGGCCGTTCCTCCCAATCACACCCCTCCAGGTAACACTGTCTTCCAACATCTTCCAAAAAGAACTTAAAAAATAACAATAACTCACTCAGACAATAAATAACAAAAAAAAAAGGACAAATAAAACTTTATAATTATTAAAATATATGGTCACTTTTCGCGCACATAAGAAACTATTAAGAATTTCTTAATTTTATAGAATACTTTGTATCTAGAAGTGAATATTTTGGCCCACACTCACTCACCTACCCCAACACCAGGGCTGGTGAACTGGAGGCACCTCTCAGCTGTAGCCAGCAGAGGGCCTTCTCGCTCTTTTCCAGAATCCTGGGCCTCTTAACCTGCCCCTCCAAAGCCCTTTGAGGCTTTTTGCAGGCCTAAAAAACAAAAAATGATTTATCAGGAGGATGTGAACTTTCACGGTGTATTACATCTCTTCCCTCTTCTTTCTCTCCTCTCTTCACTCTTCACCTACACAGGAGGTCTCAGTGGAAACCATATATGTCAGCCATTTCTGTCATCCCTTATTCGCCCTTCCCATTCTGAGTGTTTTTTTCTATGTATACCCTCTCAGTATTTGGGGAGCTTAATCCGGCTCTTTGAGCTTTTATAATTGATTACTACTATTACTATTCTATATATATTAAAAACTATATGTGTACATATATGCTTTTGTATTTCTTGTCTGTTCTTTCTTTGTGTATACACAGTTATTCGTTTTTCTGATATTGTTATTACACCTACACACGCGTCTACTGTTGCACACAAACTCAGACTCAGACTCTCCCTTTATGAACTTTTGTATGGAAATTTTCCTTTGAAGTTGCCTTGCTTTGCTGCATGCATCATGATTTATTATAATTATTACTACTATTATTATTATTATTATGACTATGATTACCACATAATACCTTGTGTCCTCTATATTGTTATGTATATACTTACTGTGTAATATGCCTCTTTGGACCCTTTGGAGCATCTCCACATTTCTACCAGCTTGGCTGCAGATCTGGACCCTCCACTGACCACTGAGGCCTCCTCTCTCTCTCTCTCTCTCTCTCCCTTCTCTTTTTTTTCTCTCTTCCCTTCCCCTCTTTCTCCTTCTTCTCTCCCCTTCTTTCTCTCTCTTCTCTCTCCATCTCTCACAGGCTACACAGATTCAGTTCTGCAAGACACATACAAAGACATCCATCTTCACATATCACGGGGCAGCGTGGATGTGTGCAACTGTGGGCAGACCTCTGCGCCAGCGCACCGGACCCACATTCGTGGCAACCTCAGAACAAACCACCCCTTACCTAACCCTAACCATACAAACACAGTTCAATATTTACTGGTGCAGTCGAGCTTATGTCTAAAAGCAATATACATTTAATTTATTTTTGTTCCTGGTTGTTGCTTGTCCAGTACTTGAATATGTTATTTAGAAGGAAGGTAATGCCACACTGTACATTATTACATCTATTTAATGCTTAAAACTACTGAATACATCAAACAAGTGTGTCACAGTGTAGTGAGGTGAAACCCAATACAGTAAAAGACACGAGCACAGTTACGGTCAAAATGGTTATTTAGATACCGGTAGAGATGGAGGAGTGCTGCTGGTGGAGAAACAGGCAGGTGATCCTGAGGGACACGAAAAACGTCTTCAAATTAAAGGCAAAAGAGTTTATCAAGTGTAAACTAGAAACCAGACACACAACAATGATGCATTGGAGAGTGGAGTGTAGCCTGGCTTGATGTTTTGGCCCACAGACAAACGCACGGGGGAAACACCTTCTTCTTTTTCTTCTTCTTCTTCTGTGTTTTATGGCAGTTGGCATCCTTTTAAGTTGCATTTCTATCTCCTTGTGGCTAAATTCATCCCTTGGGGTTCATTTTAAATTATTGTAAGTAATTAATTTGTTTTTAAAAAACTGACGGATTGCTTTTCTTTCTTGCAACATTACCCTACGTCCCAGCAGATCACTCACCTCTGTCCTTAATCTAGTGTATTGTTCTCCTCTCTCTTTTACATAACTTCTACAAGAGCTCAGGACATGCTGCACTGTTGCTGCTTCCTTACATTGCTCACAATATCCAGTTGGGTGCTTTCCTGTGATAAAAAGTGTATTGTTCAGGTTAATGTGTCTAATTCTTAATCTGCACATCATAACTTGTTACCATTTGTCTGCTCCACTGTGTCTTGTTGATCCTACTTTTCAGAGACAAAGCTTCAGGGATTTTATTTTATTTTTGTGACAGCATTTTCTTTTTTGCTAAGTAACAGAACACGTTCCATTGCTCATTACAAAAAAAATGTTATCCAAGTACTCTAACAGCTTACTCTATAACGTGTAACCCCCAACACTGCTGGTAAAACGGGTTGGTGTGGTCTAAAGCATAGTGGCTGTGTCCCAATTTAGGCTCTGCATGTGGTGTGCTGAAACAGCACAGGCCCAGGTGTTCCAAATGAGCAGCAATCAGACCACACCCCTTGGTACCTGCAACACAACAACAGCAGCCTATCTGGTAACCAAAAGAGGCAGGAGTGTCACAGGAGTAACCCGACGACTAATCTGTTAACCTGAGTAAGGGCTTGTGTCAACACAACGGTTTTTAGGGGAGAAAGTGCTGGCTGTGAATTCAGGAGTGCTGAGATGATGTGTTTGTCTCTATAAAATGGGTTCACATGGGTTCATAAAAACAACTCAAGTAAAACTATAATGTCTAAAATGAAACGCTTCATCGTCAAAAATTCACTGACAGACTACACAATTCTGTTCTTGGCCTTTTTTGGAATAAATAACATTAAAGGAGCATCATGCAGTTTATTTGTATTGTTAACATCATCAGGCTGCTGTTGATAAACATCTGTGTAACAGAATTAACAAATATGACTTTAGATTATCAATAAAGAGGCTATGATTGTGTTCCTGAAAGGAAATTGTGAATTCTAACTACAGGTAGACGACATGGACAATGACAGTATCATAACTCTGTCACTACTTATGTTATTCATGTATATAATCTTTTCAAAATATTGGTCCATAATTGATGAGGTGCTATAAACATAATACTGACGGCAGTCTCGACTGAAGCGAGGTTTACCTGCACTGTTCTTGGGTCAGTCAGGCGACGGCCGACGTATTAGCAGCTGATTCAGTTGGTGTGAATAATGTCAGAGTGGGTTAGGGTTTCTTCATGCTCTGGACTCAACGTTGGAAGTTTACACTGTGATGATAATTGGCTGTTATTCGGCGATATTGTTCTTCCTCCCACATCCTTGCAGTGTTACCCGGCCTCTGTTCCCTTCTTACTTGATGGATGGTGAGCTTCAGGGCTTCACTTATGGGGGGGGACTTGTGTGTTGTTTATCCTGTACCCATCAGTCCGGTAGAGCACTACCAGTGTAGCTCTAATACTTAAAGTACATAACACTCAAGTGAACAGTTTAGAATATAGGATTCTGCTTGTAATGCAGTGTGGTATGACCTTTAGTAAGCAATATACATATTTATCCACCAATGAATTTTTATTGATTTGTTGACAGTAAGAAGTGTTGAGTACTTCCAGCCTTGTCTTTTAAAATTTGTCCACCAAGTGAAACGTGATAACGCTTTAAATACATCAATAAAACAAGAGGCGCAGCTTACAGGAAACATTCACAATGTGAACTCATCTCAGTCATAAAACACAAAATACACATTGCTTTTATAAAGCTTCAGAGCAAAAAAAGTTCCTCTGGTTTTCATATTCAAGGTGACATTTGCTGTGTCTCAGTTCAGGGTCTGCATCCTCTGAAGGACTCGGCCTTTGCGGTCTTCGAAGGCGAGTCCTTCGGACAGACCTTGTTAACCTCGTCAGCCGTTGTTAAATGGGACGGTCTAGCCTTTTGAGCATTACCTGGTTGCATGACCAGATGTTTTACCCTTACATCACGATTTATGTTGCCCAGGCCCTCAAAAGTGATGATCTACGCCACGTGATGTCGCCATTTTCTCTCTTTCTTTATTCTTTTTTCGGGCGCGCATAGAATCTTTGGATATGGGAGGCCATGAAGGATAGTAGCCATGCATCCTACAAAAACAGGGAAAAGATGGAGCATTTGTGGGCTGCATTTGGAGGACACTTCGAATTTGGAAAGCCTACGCGTGACGTAATTGGCCTTCAAATGCTCCTCCAAAGGATGCATACCCTGAAATGAGACACAGCAATTGTCACATGTGGACATGTGGTCACATGTTGCTATGACAACATCTGACCTGCCAGGGGTGGGGCTTAAGGATAGTGATGAGTGTACATCTGTCTTTCAACACCTAGGTGGAAAACCACATTACTCAACTTGAACCAGTCAGATGATCAATGAGTGTCCAGATCAGCAGATGATCCAGGATCTGTCCTGTAGCGCCCTCCTCAGGACAAAATGTTCAAACCATAAAAGTGATGAATGGAGTTTGTTCATATTGTGGCTGTGATGGTCTCTGCAGCCTGCAGAGGGCGCTGGGAAGAGTTCAGTTCAGTGATCCTGGTCTAAATCTGTCCTTGGATCACTTGATCAAATCAGATCAGCTGCCTGTCGTCCACATTCAACAAACAATGTTTAGATTAAAAACGTGACACCTTAGTGATCTGTTAGAGAGGACTGAAGGTTCATTTAAAAGATTCACTCCTGAAACAGGAAATGAAATCAGATTGTATGGTGCAGCCTCCTGTGAGTTGTCATCAGTCTACTCAGTCTGAACCAATCACATGTCCTCATACAACAGCATTCCATTGAAGATGGTGAGCGGCTCCACAGAGTGGGCCAGTTTGCCCATCACTAGGTCGATGCAGACTGTGTCACGAGTCTGCAGCGGCAGGATAATGTTGAAGACAGCCAGAGATCCAGGAGTGGTCTTAGCCTCAGCAACAGGGTTGTTCTCCAGGCCCTCGGGCTGGTATCCTCCAGAGTCCACCCGGGCCATGCCATAGTTTGACTTGGAGATAACCGCCTCTATCTTTTCGTTCCTATGACCCGTCAGGATGGCACTGAAGAAATAACGTCCATCTACAGGAGCAGTGAAGATGCCTGAATGTGACAGTCAGGGTGTTAAAGATCTGGAAGATTTCCTTTTAACCCTAACCCTAAATATTTCCTTTAAATCCTTCACCAGTCAGCTGATCATTTTTCAAACATTTATTTACACATCCTGAATAAAGACAACCTTCATTTTTAGTTCTGCCATGTACAAAACAAGTTGGTTAAAACCTGAATGATCAAAATGTTGAGTGAAGTTTGGTGCTTAAACCTAGGGTCTGTAATGTTGTTCAGAAACACATTTTGTTATATGGTCCTGCTATCCTGAGAGTAGTCAATACATTATGTATTCAGAAAAAGGAACGAAAGACGGACAAGACGTTCATTTGGCTACAATGGCAGAGAAAATGCAGCCAGCGTTACTTGCGTTACAGCTTACATCGCTAAAAAGGATAGGAAAAGAAAGCCTGAGGCTGAAAAGGCTGCGACGAAAAAGGCTCTGGATAAAGAAAGAAGTCGGACCGAGTCAATATCGGTGCAGCGTTTGAGCGGTGGAGACAACTGGGGCATGTGAAGGGCCTGAAAAGTGATGCAGAGGTTGCTCTGTTTCTGTTGGACAGGTAATTATTTGTTTTGTTTCAGGGGGATTTGTTATTTTCATGAAATATGTGAGGTTTGCCAACTTGGCTATTTGCCCAATGCTAACGTTAGCTTCTTTGTGTGTTGTTTTTAGCCACGAGAATGGCTAATGAGTCGGCCCAGTTTCCACTGGATATCCGGCGGGGGGGTGGAACTTAGAGGAGGTGCCACTTTCAAATCTTGCTAGCTCTCTTGCTAGCTCTCCAGGATTGTAGACCCTAGCTTTAAGGGTTTAAGCTTTAAGCTTTTTTTTTAGGACTGGGAAGCCAATGGCAGCATCAAAAAAGCCACGACCCATTGTGGTCAGATTTCTGCAGCTAAAGGACAAACTTGCTGTTCTGGATAGAGCAAAAAACTTGAAGGGCTCTGGCATCTTCATTAATGAGGACTTCCCTGAAGCCGTCCAGCAAAGATGGAAAGAACTACTCCCAGCAATGAAGGCAGCTTGAGAGAGAGGTGACATTGCATATTTGAGATATGACAAACTTATTGTCCATCCACCCACCCAAAACCCACCACATCAAAGAAAAGCTAACGCTCAGAGTGTGGCTCATTAGTCTCCACCATTAGACATTTTATACTGTGTTTTGATTACTTAACTATATACCCAGAGCACATTATTCCTTACACACACTATGGACTACAACAAACCTGATTTTGAAGGCCAGATTTTTAAGCCCTTTGATCCCTCTACTATTGACCCTTACAATTTTGATGTTGACCCAGACCTACATTTTTTTTCATCATTTCATGCCTCTAACATTTGTCATTTTTATAATGACACACAATTTAATGACTTGTGTGTTTCTATGCCTCCTAATATATTCTCTACTTTTCATCTGAATATCAGAAGTCTTTCCAGCAACTATGACAAATTCATTCATTATCTATCTTCACTTAAACATGATTTTTCTGTTATTGCTTTATCAGAAACATGGCTTACAGAGGACTCTAGAGACCATTTTAAATTACCTAAATACAATTCGGTTCACTATGTAAGAGAGAATAGATCTGGAGGCGGAGTATCTCTATATATCAGTGATGACTGTGAATTTAAAATTAGGGATGATCTTACTCTAAAGTCTGATGGGGCTGAGGTGGAATCTGTTTTTGTAGAGCTCTCTGGTGTCTCCGGTGGAAAGAATGTTGTTGTTGGTGTTATTTATCGCCCACCTGACTCTATCATCAAAGATTTTAATGGAAGTTTGTCAAAATCTCTTGATCTGATAAACAATGAGGATAAACTTTGTTACATTTTAGGAGATTTTAATAAAAATCTCTTTAATTATAAATCAGATACCCTTACTGGGGATTTTCTCAATATTCTTTATTCTAGTTACTTTTTCCCTCTTATTCATAAATCTACACGAGTTAAAGAAAATTCAGCAACTTTGATTGATAACATCTTAACTAACTCTTTGAGTGAAGGAATGAAATCTGGGGTCTTGTATTTAGACTTGTCAGACCATTTCCCCATTTTCCAGTACTCCTTAATCAAGGTTAATAGGGCTAAACATACCAAGAAAACAATGCACAAAAGAATTATGAGCAAGTCAAATATTACAAAATTTAAAGACAAGCCCGCCAGTATTTCATGGGATGGCCTATATGAGGAAAACAATGCTGAGTTTGCATATCAACATTTTATGAAAGTTATTAGTTTTAGTTTTAATTAATGTTTTCAAATTGGAAATTCTGCTAGGAAATACAATCAAGACTTCAGTAAGCCTTGGTTTACAGTTGATTTGATGAAGCTGTTGAGGAAAAAGAATAAACTACACAGAAAATATATCTCAAATCCTACTCCTCTTATCCATGGTGTTTATATATCCTATAGAAATAAATATATTCATTCTATTAGATCTGCAAAAAAGAAATATTTCAGTGAAAAATTTAAGAGATGTTCAAAGGATATTAAAACCACATGGAAAGTGATAAATCAGTTGTTGCAAAGAGAAAAAAGTGCCCCAGAGCTACCTTCAGTCTTTTTGGATGGTGAGAATCCTCTGAAAAATCCTTTTGATATAGCTCAAAAATTTAATGATTTTTTTTGTTAATATTGGTTATGAATTAGCTAACAAAATATCTGCATGTCATGGTAATCCACTGGATTTTATTCCGAGACATTTTCCAATTATTTCTTCTTTTGAGTCCCCTGATACCCAAGAAATAAGTGACATAATTGATGATCTAAAAACATCTTCAGCCGGTCATGACAATATTACTGCATTTCTTGTCAAACAAGTGAAACAGTCAATACTGCAGCCACTTGCTCACATATTTTCTCTGTCCTTGAAAACAGGCGTTGTACCAGAGGATTTAAAAGTTGCCAAAGTTATTCCTCTGTTTAAGGCTGGTGATCCATGTTGTTTTAATAACTATAGACCCATATCTATTTTGCCATGTTTTTCAAAAATATTAGAAAAAATTATTTACAAAAGGATTCTTATTCATTTAGATTCTAATTCAATTCTTTACAAACACCAGTATGGTTTCCGGAAAAAACACTCCACTTATATGGCTCTGCTTCACCTGACTGACAAAGTTACTTCTGCACTTGAAAATAAAGAATTTACTTGTAGTATTTTCTTAGACTTTTCAAAAGCTTTTGATACAGTAAATCATCATATTTTACTGGAAAAGATGTATAAATACGGTTTTCATGACACTACATACAAATGGTTAAAAAATTATGTTTCCAACAGAAGACAGTTTGTTTGTGTTAAGGGTTGCTATTCGAACAAAGCCAGACTACTTTGTGGGGTTCCACAGGGATCCATTCTGG
This sequence comes from Sparus aurata, assembly GCF_900880675.1. Taxonomy (NCBI): domain Eukaryota; kingdom Metazoa; phylum Chordata; class Actinopteri; order Spariformes; family Sparidae; genus Sparus; species Sparus aurata. The sequence goes on along the minus strand of NC_044190.1, from coordinate 41,269,850 downwards.
GACCATTATTATTCCTTGTATACATTAATGATTTGTCTAATGTCTCTGATATCTTTTCTTCAATAATGTTTGCAGATGATACAACTCTAGTTCTCTCTCATTCAAATTTCAGTTCACTGATTAAGGATGCTAATGTTGGTTTAACTGCCTATGCTACATGGTTCAGATTAAATAAATTATCCTTGAATATAAAAAAATCTAACTTTATCATTTTCAGTGGAAAAAAATCATATCCCAGGGACTTATCTAAAATTACAATTGAGTCAGTTGAGATGCCTCAAGTGTCTTCTACAAGATTCCTGGGAATTACTGTTGATGAGAGTTTGAGTTGGAGAGAACAAACTGACTGGGTTAGCAGAAAAATAAATAAATCCACTGGTATAATAAGGAGAGTCAGTTATCTTGTCACCACAAACTGTATCCTTACTCTTTATTACAGTTTAATTTATCCCTATCTTTCATATTGTAATATAGTTTGGGCGAGTACTTTTCCTAGTACTCTCTACAAAATCTTGGTCCTCCAGAAACGTTTTGGTTGAATTGCAACTCGATCAGAGTCTCACATCCCATCGGCTCCTTTATTTCAAAAACTACAAATTCTTACTATTTTAGACATCAATATTTCTCAAATATGTGTTTTTATTTAAAAGATCCATTCAAGTGAAGGGAATATTCCTGAGCATTTCAAGACTTATTTTAAAGCAAATTCACAGGTCCATTCCTTCTCAACTCGTCAATCATCAGATCTTCATCTTCCTAAATTTCTTACTAGTAGAGGTCAATTTCAATAAGATTTTGGGGTACCAAATTATGGAATGGCTTTTCCCATCTGGCAAAGAACTGTTCCTCCATAACATGCTATAAAATAAACTTAAAATCTAATTTAATGGTTGCTTTGTAATTGCTTTTTTTTTTTCATGTATTGTTGTTCATTTTTTACACATTGTCCATTTACATATTATATACTCACTTTCTCTGCTTTTATATTGATGTTATTATTTTTTGTTATTATATATAATTTGTTACTATTAACTTATTACTTCATGTAGTTTTTATTTTTTGTATGTTAATTTTGTGTTTCCTTATAATATTGTGAAATGTTAACATTATTTAGGTGGAGGCTTCAAATAAGCCCACTGGGTTTTCTGCCTCTTCCTGCACTGTATGTTATTTGTATTCTTTGTCAGTATTTGTGTATTTTTTTAATTGTGCTAAATAAAAATAAATAAATAAATAAATAAAAAAGAACAAGACCGTATTATGAAATAATTGATCATTCAAAACTGACCTCAGAATCACTTTGTAACTGAGGTTTGCTCTCAATATAGGAAGGCTTTTATAAAAAAACACAGATTGTTGTTATTTGTATGACTTTCTGCTGGCTGACACACTCTGTACAGATGCAGCACATCAGGTACATGCTCTGTGGTGGAACTATGTTAAACTGCATTATCCCTACTGAATTCAATTCTATTATTATTATTATTATTATTATTATTAGCAGTAATAATAATAATAATAATAAAAATAATAATAAAATGAATTAAAATCACATTTTCCCCTTCTAACATTAGCCTCCAAAACAGCATTGTGTACATTTTTTATCTTTCTGTGTGTTTTATAGGACTTATTCATCACTGCTGGCTGAAAACAAAGTTTTCCTAAGCCACCCTCACACCTTTACCACAGCACACATGTAGATGTGATCACCTTTAAATAAATGGCTGCATGAGGATGGATGCAGTTTACCTGCCTTAGAGTTCATCTGTCCTCCAGTTAATCTGTCCACCAGTTTACATGTCATCCATTTTATCTGTCCTGGTGTTTACCTGTCCTCGGGTCGTAGAAGTCTCCTTCATTGACAAAGACCTTGTCGAAGACAATGGTTCCAGCTCTCTCCATGGGAAAAGTGAGGGCAGCAGAGAACGACAGCTTGGGTACATGAGCATCAACACCAGGCAGACCTGAAGACACACAGACAGACAGACAGACACACACACACACACATAATTTAAGAACCAAAACTTTATTGAAAATTACTGACAGAAACACGTTACTGAGAGACAACAGCAGCTGTTGTTTGGACATTGATTTATTAAGCCTGTAAGGATTCTGCAGTCAGTTACATATTATTGGTAATTTGTATGTTTTTCTGTTTTTAATCAGCATTAATAACAAATTGTCATGTATTACATAGTTTTTGTTAAAGACTCGGTTTTAGTTTCAGTTTAGAAACTAAAGTATTTTGTGATAGATTTCACTGACAAAATTTGACAAATACTGAATCATTAAAACAAACTGCACAGCTCTTATTCACATTAATATTGAAAGTATACTACATTGTGATGATTAGTATTCATAGATTGTATATTTCTTATATATTTGATGCTGTGACTTTTTACTTTTAAAGTAACTGTAAAGAATATTGTTCAGTGAAGCAACACTAATGAGTGATTAACTGTTTACATTAAACAGTGAAAAATCATGACTGAAACATGATCTGTGTTTTCAGCCACTTTACAACCAAGAAAGCAGATTCTTCAACTGAAAAACAATATCTACCTGTTTCACCTTTGGGACCTGTAAGAAACCAGAAAACATCAAATCATGAGTAGCCACCAATTTGTTTGTGTTAATAACATCAATAAATAAATAAATAGACACAAGGGTGCTCATTTTGCAGCTCTGATCCTGTTCATTCAATTTACATCTTAATAAAGTCTGTTTTCTTAATCAAGCTGAGCTTTTTATTCATCACTTACTCAGTTCATCTCTACATCGTACAATAAAATGCTTTGTTTCCTTCTGTGCTTGAAACCGTAGAATCAGAATGAAAACACATGCAGCAAAGCATCTTCAGATGCAATCTTTCATGATTGATGAATATAACTGCTGTTATCTATCAGGCTCCCCTCTGACAACGACCCCTGGGAACAACTACCTCTCCTGGCTCCTGTTGCCTCACATATTGATGGGTCTGGATCAGACCCTGGGCTGTGCTGGATCCTTGCTTTCGCCTGTTTTACTATCTCCTTATATCTGTATTTCTGAAAAATGTGATGCCTCTTCACTCTGATCTCTCTGTCTATTACTAATTATCTTGTGTGTCCTCTTCCAGGTCACAACGTGAGAGGAGGTTGTGTGGCGTGGGCACCACTCAGCGATGCTTCGTCCTTCTCAGTCGTCTCCTGAATCCACACACTTTACATATAGTATCATTTGCATCAGATATTCTATCAATGCAACTTGTAAACTCTGATTTTGTTGTTCTTTTCTGTACATGTGACATCTGTTGCATGTCTGTCCATCCTGGGGGAGGGATCCTCCTCTGAGGCTATTCCTCAGGTTTCTAACTTTTTATTCTTATTTTCTCGTGTTAAAAGTTTGTTTTTCTGAGTATGTGAAGTTGTCCTCTCTTGACTCGAGGCTCTGGAGACAAAGGATTTGTTCACTGTACAGACTGTAAAGCCCAATGAGGTGATGTGATTGTGATTTTGGGCTATAAAAAATAAAATATATTTGATTTGATCTGTTCGGAGCACTTTCATAATTTAACTGTTTCCATCAGACTGTTTCTTCCTTCATAATATCAGGATTTATAAATATGAACTGTCATACCGGGCAGACCTCGAGCTCCACTTTCACCAGGAGGTCCTCGGGGGCCCTGCAGCCCATTGAAGCCTCTTTCTCCTCGAGGTCCTGGGGGTCCAGGCAGTCCTGTAATGATACAAATGATCATTGACTTAACTTTCTTAATTTATTTTATTTATTACTTACTATCTATAGAAACTCTTCAGTGCATCTAAATAAAGTCGCACATATTTGAATGTGTGTTGAAACAAAGATTCATAGGCCAGCACAAAACAATTACCCATCATCCTCTCTGTTAACATTACAAAGTTTGAGTTAGCATGTTAACTCAGCTAGCATGTTAGCAGCTAGCTGACTTTTGTTTAACTTAACATGGCAAAGCAAGTGTTGTGCAGCAGCTCAATGTTATTCAGAAACACGTTTAATTATGAAACATCTTCAAAAGGCTGTCTGATATTCAAATGTTAAATTTCTTCAGCTTTGTGTTTCCTTTTGGTATTTTGGTACTGATGAAACACAGATTAATATTCACGTCACCTACACATCCTCTCTAACTGATCAGGGGACCCATTTAAACGATGTGTATGTCATTTCGTAAGAAAACTTAGTAACAGTGTGGTGTAACTTACAAAGTTATCCTTTACTTAGTTTTTCAGAAAAGTAAGCATCCTGACAACAGGATGTGCAGCACTCCAAAGAAATGGAACAAAAACAACTAAAACATAAGTCAGGATATTAAACACAAACTGAGATATTCGTTTCAAAGATATTGTACAGATTGAACGGGAATAATTTAGTCGGATGTGTGACTAAGTCTGCCTCTGCTTGTTTACTACTGTGATGATAAAAATTTCATCTGTTCTTTATTCTGTCCGTTTGGTTCAGAGGACAACATCCCAAGGGTAGACGACATGGTCGGGATACACGTGGGACTGTGACAGACACACAGGTCAAACACAAAGAGCCAATGAACAGTCAGTATCAAGATGTGACCTGATTACAGCTATATTATTATAATCCATCATCCAGACAGAGATGAACAGTGAGAGACTGACCACAGAGGCTCAGAGTCACTTTAGGTGAAAACTGATAAAAGTTACATGGTGACGTGGTTTTTCTTTTAATGAACTTATAGTTTTCAGGTTTAAGTTCAGTCTCTTTAATAAACTAACTGGATGAAATGCTGAACAGTTAACATCTAAATCAAACTTGGAGCTTTTGGAGTTTTGTTATTTTTTTTAATTATTTTTTTTTATGTTAAAACAACAGATCCTCTTCTAGGCTGGCAGTTAGTAAGTTAACAAAGATCTACAAACTCAAACCTCTGTTGAGCAGCACAGTACCTACAAAACAAAACACACCAAATGACATTACATTTTTCAGGTATTCAGAACGCTTCAGTTAATGTTTTATGTTTTTTCTCAGTTGCTTCCGTACACTTTCTGCATCAGTCACAACTTCACTTTACAATGCTGATCACTTCATTTATCCTGCACAGATGGAGTGAAGGACTGGTCTGCAAATGGAGCCTGATTGGTCGGGACCATGATATAATAATGATGCAGCGTTAGGTGTCGGTCATATCTTAATGCAATTTATGCATAAAGTTATTCAACATTCTCCAACAAATGTGTCTGAATCTAGTTAGCAAAACAGTCAAATCCATTTTGTCACTCAATGTTTTGGGACTGAACCAAAGCAGCTGAGAAAATGTAAATGAGAAAAATTAAGTAAATCTGTACTGAAACATCATCATCAAAGCATTAAGACAAGCTCACCAGTCAGGTCGTGATGAGACAGACTCTGAAAGTCTTTGAGGACCTGGTGAAGGGACGAGTTCAGGTTCTTCATCCTGCTGTAGACGTCTTCCTGGTTCTTCTGAATGAAGTCCATGATTCCTCCGTGATGGACAACTGAGTCATTCAGACCAGAAACACACGTCCACAAACTGGACACGTGGCGGTTCAGTCCTGATCACGGGACCCACCACAACGCAAAAGGACACATTAAAATATGGGACACATGACAACACAGAGGACACATGACAGTCGAGGACATGTGTTCATGTGTTTATTTTTGTGTGTTCATTTGTTTTCACGTGTTCGCAGACAGCCTGCTGACCACTATCTTATTTGTTTTTCAGTGTGTTGTCTTTATTATTCTGCTTTTTAACCTGCAAAGTGTCTTTGAGTTGCAGCCTGTGTACCTTGAAATGCACTATATAAAACAAATGTATTTTATTATCATTATTACTATCCATTCTTTATGTAAAACATCCATATATATATATATATATATATATATATATATATATATATATATATATACATATATATGTATGTATGTATGTATGTATGTATGTATATATATATACACATTTTAAAGGCTCTCTGAAGCAGTTTTTAATGAAAATTAAAAAAACATCCAAATGAAGCGTACCTTCCTTGATCTTCAGGATGGAGTCGGAGACACCATCCAGCCTCCCACAGACTCCCTCCAGCTTGGACAGTCTCTTCTCCAGCCCGTCTCCAGACCTCTTACAGTCTCCCACCTCGACAAGCAGTGTACTCTCAAACCGCCGGACGTCACGGTCCATCCCATCGAGACGGTCACGGCTGTCCTCGATGTGCTCCGTTACCTCTTGCTGGATTTTGTCCAGTTCAGAGATGATCTTATCTTTGGTGTTTCCTGTTGGAGGATGAATGTGTGAATGTTAGCCAATAAATTGCAGTAATAAACGCTGAGAGTCACTGTCACTGATATGGGCTAACCGAGGTCGGTGATGACACTGCCGTGCTTCTGCACTGTGTGTTCGAGCCCCTTCAGGGTGTCGTTGATGGAGCTGAAGGAGAGGATGACCTCGGACAGTTCGCCCTGCAGCGTCTTCAGTTGGTTGTTATTGATGGAGCCTCCGATCACACTGTGGCCATCTAAAGGCTTCTCAGCATCCAACACAGGTCCACGTCCACCAGTACCACCAGTGTTTCCAGAACCACCACCTACAGGAGGTATAATTTGCAAACAACTTTATTTATCTGCTCATAACAACATGTAAACTTAGATTTAAAAATGCACCAACTAGTCCATCGCAACAGGAGGTATTAATTTATATTCACATTCATTTAGATTTAGATTGCTGTCCATGACATTATTTAGTTCTAGCAAGAGAAAAATCTGGCTAGCAATCAAAATATGAGCTGAGGGTTGAGAGGAGACTGCCTAAAATACGACTCACTGTGAACCAAAGGACGTCAAAAATTTGATGTTTGTGTTGATGCCAGAAAAAATTTCATGGAAAAAACAAATTAAATATTTATGTCTGTGATGAATCCTAATTCAAGAGCCTACAGAGAAAGCAAATATAATATAAAATAGAGACTTAATAACTAACTAAAAGTGTAAAACACAAGATGACAATCTGAATGTGTTTTTAATAAATGATCTGACTATAAACACCTGAAAACAGAATGAGATGCAGGAATAGCCACCAAAATGATCTTAACATTTTTAGAGGGAGACAGCCTGCACATGTTTTGTGTTAATGGATGGATGGGTCAGGGTTAGTGGTTTGTCGGGGTGGGATTTAGTGAAGAATCACTGGATTGGTTGATCTAACCTGTGGCCGTGTCCGGGCTGGTCTTACATTGGCCGGTGCACCTCCTGACGTCTTCTTGCAGAAGGTGTACTTCCTCTTCCAGGCGTGAACAGATGCCAGAGCAGCCTTCACTCCCTGACTCCAGTCTGATCTGGAGTCTGTTGATTCGTCCTAGTGCATCCTGGGATTGATTCTTCAGCCTCTGCAGCTCGTCCTCCACCTTCCCACACAACACACAGTCCTGCCCAAGAAGCTCCACCTCTGTCACAATCCGATTGAAGTGCTCGCCATGGTCCCCCGTCAGAGCCTTGATCTTACGGACATCATGACTCAGGTTCACGACCTCGGTGATAAGTTCCATGTTAATATGCAAAATCATCATAAACAACAGTGACATAATGACTCTTGGGTAATTATGTCACTGTTGTTACACTCACCTAGGTTCTTCCTGTTCATGGATTTTCTCAAAAATCTTAAATTCTTTTGTCCACATTAATATTTTTTTCAGACACAGGGAGCAAGATGATCAAGATCATCAAGTCTGCAACAAACCAAACCATGTATCAAAATATCAACAAAGGATGAAGATGAAATGTTGTTCAACACACTGTGCTCGTCGCAGGCTCATTTATGTAGTTTCATGTTGGGTTGGACAATCGTCACAGATGATCACCACTTTTTAAATGTGTAGCAGTAAAAAGCTAACGTTAGGCTACAAACTCACGACATCACGGTCACATGACTTCCATGTCTCTACCACTAAGAGTCTTACTACACAAGTACTATCCAGGTTTTCTATAAATTGATCAATGTACAAGTTGTAAAGTCAGAGTTAGAATAGTGTGTAACTAAAGTGGGCCTGTAAAGACGGACTAGTGAGTAGATGAGTCTCTGTGCTCGCTGTGAGGACGTTTAATGTCCCCAACAACCTCTGTAGTCTCATTCAGACACTTGTTAGCAACAGCTAACTGTTTTTAACACATGAAAAGCTTCATCATTAAACTGTGGGACATTTAATGATGATTTTATGTTGGAAAATAAAACCTATAAATACGTTCAACCTGTGGTAACCACACACCTTATTTCACACATTTAACCGAAATCAATGCAGACTACAACAGTCCATTTGATTCATTAGTGATGACTGTTACATTTATTTTGTTTCTCACCTTGTTGTTCAGAGAGTCTCCGGACACCGACAGGTCTTTGAGTTGAGTGTTGAAGTGTCGAATCTGATCTTCGTTGGCGACCACTCTCCACTCCAGTGATTTCTCTGTGTTTTCTCCTCCCGTCCCTAGTGATCCACCCCGTGAACCTCCTCCTGAAGCTCCTTCTCCTGTTGGTCGACCTCCTCCTCCCCACCTTCCGCCTCCATCTCCCCGGTCACCAGGAGATGGTGACCCTCCTCCTCCTCCAGCAGATGCTGAACAGCTACAGTCCTCCAACTTCCTGTTTAGGAGGGATGTGTTGTTTTCCATCTTCGATAGCCTCTTGTCCTGGTTGCTTACCCTGTCCTTCACCAGCCCCACATCCAGCTCTACATCTGCGATCCTGAAGGTCTGGTCATCAAACCGGTCCAGAAACACGGTCCTGAGGTCACCCAATTCTCTGTGGAAGTAGTCCTTCAGGTCGTTCTCAAGGTACGAGCAGCTCTGCTCGGTCCGCTGCACAGTACTGTTGATGCGCCGCTCCACATCTTTCAGCCGATTGTCCAGTTTGTCCTCTGTCAGCACAACAACCCTCCCACCTCCTCCTAGTCCACCTCCCCCTAGTCCACTTCCTCCCAGTCCACCTCCAGCACCAACACCACCTCCTCCTCCTCTGACGCCACCGTTTTCGTTGTTGCTGCTGCCACCTCCTCCATTTAGCTCCTTGTCCAGGCGGTTCTGCAGAACATCAAAGTCCTCTGAGGTTGAGCTGATCTTGCGCTCAGCATCAGTCATGCGGTTTTTGAGGTCATTGACAGTGTCGCAACATCCTTGTGAACGCACTACATCCCGTTGCAACCCATCCAGACCCTGCCGATACCGAACTTCCAGGGCGTTCAGCTGCTTCTCCAGAGCTTGAATTCTCTCTCGGCCCTCCTGTTGCTGCCTGCGCAGATCTTCAACACCGTCCTGAAAAACACAATTTCATCTGACTTAAGCACATGTGACTATAGCTGCAAAGTTTTTATTTCAAGCGGGTACCCTTCATGTTGTTTTTTATTACTGGCTAATAAAAGCAGATTCTGATACCTGACAAGAGGAGCAGGACAGTGACACCCTTGTCTCCAACTCCCTCAGGATCTCCTCCTTCAGCGAGTTCAGCCTTCCTCCACTCAGTCCTCCTCCAGACAGACCTCCATCCAGGTCATTACCTTTCCCGTTCACCAGGTGGTTGTTGATGCTGACCAGAGTTTTATCGTGAGCCTGTTGGAGGAGAGACATGTCAGCAACAGGCCTGATTACAACATAGAAGCTAAGATCTTTACATATGCCACATGAAGTGGAAATGTCCTCCCTCCAACACAGGGTGATAAGAGGGTCCTCTACATATCATGGTGATGGATGTTGATCCTCAATAACCTGAGTTTCATAAGAAGGCTAATACTTAACTAATGTCAATGTTTAAATTTGTTTGTTTCTCAATCAACTTCATCCATAAAACTGTGAGACTCACCTGTGTACGGTTGTCCAACTGGTCCAGTTTGGTTTGAATGCTGTGAATTGTCTCTTTAATCTCCGGCTGAGCTGCATCAGCAGGGTTTCTTCTTCCTGCTCCTCCTTCTCCTACTGGTCTGTTGACCTCCTGCTGGCTCTGTTCTTTCATGGTATTGATGGTGGACTGGAGGTCCTGAAGGTTCTTGGTCAAAGTTAGGATCTTTTCCTCCATCTGCCTCATTTTCTCATTCTCAGTTTGTCCTGAAGAAAAGGGAGCAGCAATGTCAGAGCTCCTCTAATCACAAAAGCTTTTACCTTCACCATGACACAGACCAGTATAACAAGAGTAGTTCATACTGGTACTGGTATAACTAGAGTAGTTCATACTAGTCACCAGCAGAGATCAGTACAGGTCACAGATGATTGCTGTTTCTTTAATACAGAGGGAGACTTGTCCTGCTGTTTGCTGCCTGTTCACTAAGAAGACACTGGCGGTAAACCACAGCATGGTTTGTGTTTCATCAGTGGTCATCAGTGTTTCAGGTTTAATGTGCTACCTGTAGATCACCTGGTCTGTTCTCTTCATGATGGCTGGTTTTTTTGATGGTGAATTAAAATGGATTTCTATCAGCACTGTTCTAACTGGAAAACTCCTGAATAAGAACCAGAAACAGGCTATTATTGTGTTGTCAACATGGGTTCAACCCACACTAATGGTATGATTCAACAACTGAGGACCCATGAGAGACACAAGTTTGTCCCCTCAGTCTTTCACCTAGCAGAAGGTTCATCAGTTTTCCCTTTAACATCTGATCACCTGTCAGAAAGTTTTAAATTCTGGATATGTTCAAAAGTGTCAAATCAACAAATGTAACTGAAAATCCATTCACCACTGTGTCCTCCGCTCTGCCCAGATCCAGAAATGCCTCCTCCAAAACTTCCGCCACCCTGTCTTCCTCCTCCTCGCTGACCACCTCCTCCTCCAGCCAGACTTCCACCACCTGGTCCCGGTCTGTTGGTGGATATCTGGGGTCCTCCTTCTCCAACTGGACCATGGTTGCAGTCCTCTCCACTATAACCTTGGCAACACTTCCACTCCATCTCTGTCACCATCTTGTAGGCCACTTTGTAGCGTGGCCTCATGTAGGTCCGATAGCTGTGGAGTCATGAGAGACTTGTTTTTTTTAATTCCATCAACCTGCCAGGGACTGCAGATGAAAATTAACCTGTATGGTTAAATGTTGCTAGTTTACACATGATCAACTCTGGTGCTCATGTTAATTAATGTGCATTGTCCATTTTCTAAATAAATGAGCAAACAAACAAACCGATGACCGAGGAACAGAGACACTCTGATATGGAGTAATAGCGTCATAGAAATTAACTGTTGTCAGTCTGCTGACTGCAACTTTTTACGTGTCTGAGTGGAGACGACAGTCGGAGAGATAATTTCTAATAGGAAATATGTTTGTCCATGTTGTTCACATTTAAATCATCAATCTGATCTGGATGACCTGAATCACAACACACATGCATCCAATCAGAGTGAACATCATGACATGTCATGATGTCACGATGTGGAAAGCCTCTCATCACGGTCTCATGTGCTCTTTTAAAGACTTTTGATTTTCTTCATCATGTCCAAGTTAAACCGAAGGTTCACCTGCTGAGACAGGGAGTTACATCCTGTTATCAAAGCAATAACACTTAACCAGACCTATACTGAACAAACACTTTCTGGACAGCCTGACAGTTTCCTGTGTGTCCTCATACTTCTGTGTAACCCTGATCTCAGGATTGTAGATTTAAACAGACAAAAGTCTTTAACTAAATCTCATCTTGAAACTGAAAGTAAAACTTGATGGTAAGAGGCTGCAGAGATTCAACAAAAACAAAAGAAACAGAAGTACTAAAAACTCATGTGAATAATTTAATGTTTGCTGTGACTGTCAGTAAAACTCAAACTGTGACACAGACATAGGAAGTTTCAGTTAGCGTTAACGATCCTGACCTAGAAAATTCCTCTGTGTTCACAGTAAACTTAAGACAGCCAGCAGATGGTTACATACAGAATCAGAAGAAGATCTGAGCTCCAGCTGAGGCCATTGAAAACATCAGTTGTAAAAAAGAAAGGAGAGGAAAAGGAAAGAACAAAGAAAAAGAGGAGAACAAACAACACAGAGGGATATTTTGTGTTCCACATCAATGTTCTTCATTTACTAACAGAGTGATGTCATGAAGTCATCATGGCTTTAAATCTCCAGAAACAGTCAGCTGACTGCAGGTTACATTTACATACTGAATGTGTGTGTGTGTGTGTGTGTGTGTGTGTGTGTGTATACTCACACCACCACCCTGCTGCACTGTCCACTCCCCCAGCTGCAGGGATGATAATCAGGCTTCACGTAGGTCTCCACTCCGTCCTCCACCACACAACTCACTGTCTTAGTGACAACAAACGCACACCAGTTCCTGTTAAAACACACACATACACACACACACATGACCTTTCTTCTACAACCTGATGATATTAACTCTATATTGATTAGATTTTCCTGATGAATGTTGTAGCATTTCTGTTGGTCAGCTGCAGATGTTGAATATGAACATATGTTGGGGTCGACTGAGGACAGACCTGAGCATGTGCAGATGTTTTCCGGTGGCTTCAAGGAGAAGCTGATTCTACAGCACACTGGCAGACTACTTTAAAAAATATTTAAATGCAGCAGCAAACCTCAGAAATGTTCTTTTTCCTCACACGGTTGATCTCAAACTATTTGGGGGCCTTTATTTTGAAACTGCACTGTTTCTCCCACTGTTTTATTTGAAGTTTACATTGCCTGATAAAAAACCCATGAAGCTAAAACTGAATGTTCTGCCCAGCGACTGCCAAACAGCTGAAGACCCCCAAACAGCTGCAGATCCACAATCAGCTGCAGTCCCACAAACACCTGCAAATGCCCCAAACACCTGAAGACACCCTAAACACCTGGAGATGCCCCAAGCAACTGCAGACCCCCAAACACCACCAGGGCACCACCGTGGCAGGTACTGGTATCGGGGAATAAAGACATCAGATATATTAATAAATTGCCACGAACATTTTGTCTCATGATTTCTTGTCTCTGTGCACAGCGCCACATACAACATAAATGCTGTTAACGATATATCTGTGATAGGTGGATAACAGCCAATAATATCAGTTCAGCGATGTATAAGTCCGGTTCTACCCCGTATAGCTGCAGTCGCTCTGTCACTTAAATCAAAACAATGAAATAATGAATGAACTTTTCCTGTCAGACAGTCTGTTTTCTCTGTTCTTTTGAGTAAGTGACGGTGTGAGTGAATTGAACAACAGTAGTGTGTTCAAGTTCAAGTTCAAGTTACTTTATTAGTACCCAGAGGTAGATTTTGTTTGCAGTAGTAAAGTCCTCATACACACATATGTGAAAACACAGAGACACAATCACATGTCATCCAACTTCGTTAAAAAATTAAACAATGGCAAATTAAGAAGTTCTTAAATGTTTTTGTTTTTTTTAAGTTCTTACAAAGTTCTTACAGGTCAGGATCATTCTAAGATAGTGAAATTGAACTGAACTACTAAAAGTAAGAAGAAAACATACAAAACGAATCAACAAAAATGATTTAGGTTGTAAAAACAGACATAATGGGTAAAATATAAATAGATAAGTAAAATAAAATAAATACAGCAATGAGTAAATAAGTAAAAGCAGCAAAAATGTGTCATTTGTGCAAGATAAAGCCATTACTTATTCCTCAGTGTAATAACTGCAGGGACAAAGCTGTTTTTGTGTCCTTTTGTTTTACACTTAGGGATCGTAAACCTGCGCCCAGAGGGGAGAAGCTGAAACTTATTGTGCAATGGGTGGGAACTGTCCTTTAAAATTGAACCACATAAGCGTTGTAGTTGTTTTGTGTACAAGGTCTCCACGTTGAGCTGTGGCTCAACTATCAGCCTGCTGGACCACTTCACTATCTGGTTCCCAAACCAGGCTGCTACTGTAAATGATAAAGAACAGATTCGATTAAAGTATGGTGTAGGTTTTCTGATAAAACCCTTCTGAATCCACTGGAGCTCATGGCTGACGCGTGTTCTTTAAATGGTAAATGGTCTGCATTTTTATAGCGCTTTTCCAGTCTAACGACAGCTCAAAGCGCTGTACAACACATGCCACATTCACCCATTCACACACACATTCATACACTGATGACGGAGGCTGCCATGCAAGGCGCCAACTGCTCATCAGGAGCAATTTGGGGTTCAGTATCTTGCTCAAGGACACTTTGACATGCAACTAGTGGGAGCCGGGATTCGAACTGGTGACCTTCCGATCACTAGACGACCCGCTCTACCCACTGAGCCACAGCCGCCTTTAAGAAGTGTGTCCTCCACAGTGGTTTCTCTTTTATATTTATCGACAAAAATACAAAAAGAAAAGGCATACATACACGACATTCAACACGATCCAAACACAGTTAGTACATGGTCCGAACATGGTCAAAATAGCCGTGAGCTCCTCCACACTGTCATCCACAAAGCTTAGCTCCTAAAACACTGCGACTCAAACCCCAGCCACCTCCTTAAAGCTACAGGCTCTTATTTTTATCCACCACATAAAATATAATAATGACATTAAAAAATGAAATATCAACATTTGTGTGCAACAATAATAGCGCAAATATTAATAAAATAATAATTACAACTTAAATTAACATTTTTAAATGCAATTAAATCATGAAACTAATATCAAATCCAATACTCAACATGAACTGAAATTACCATGAAATACTTAATAACTAATACAGCACCTTCACATGGTAAAAGAGGGTCATGATGGATTTGTCGATATGGAAGCTCAGTCTATGTGTGTGTGTGTGTGTGTGTGTGTGTGAGTGCTTGAGTGTGTGTGAGTGAGTGTGACCTGTTAAACCTGGTAAAATCTCAGGAAATGTTCAACACATGGTGCTGATGTCATCAGTGTGATGATGATAAATGTGTCTCTTTGTCAGCCATGTTGGATCAGACTGTGTCTCTTTGTGTTTAAATGTAATTGTGTTGATTTTATTTTTCTGGAATCCAGAATAACAAGCAGGAATGTAACTTTTGCTGCTGCAAACACACAAACTTGATTAATGTTTGAGAAGACAAAGAGAAACTGGATGTAAACTAAAATGTAATGCTTCATCCAAAAATACAAAGCCAACAGGCTTATTATTTAAGGTCACAGAGTTATATATGACAATATAGATGTTTAGTGCCATGACTCAAAAGGCAGGGTTAACCCTAACCCTTTAATCCTTCTGAAGTTTACTTTACAGTCATCATGAACAATTCACTTTATTTAAAATCAAACAAGGTGAGAAATAGGATGATCTTAAATAATAATTTATCCTCATGTCAAAATTGATCATTATGATATCCATGAGCATCACAGCTATTGGTCCCATCCACTTTTTGAAATTATTAGTGTACTTCAAAAATGAAAACAAAAAAGTTCCTTGCAACTGCTTTGAACATACAGTAGGTCAATTTTTCTAGAAGCATCTTATGTGATATTTGTAAAAAAAATCTTCCCACACCAATCAATATATCAAATGCTCTAATAAAAGACAAAAGTCAAAAGTATCAGTTTACCTGTCTGTCAGCCTACGTACCTGCCTGCCTGTACTCTGCTCTACCCTTACCCCTAGATTCCACCAGATACGTCTCCGCTGCGTTACGCCTCCGTCACGCCAGCGGAGCTGATGGTTTCACTTTAGTCTCTGTGTTAACTTCTAGCAGGTCCGCTGCGCTGCGTATCTGCTCCGTCCAGCTCCGGCAGTCCAGAACCCTACGGCACAAATACGCAGGACTTCTATTTCTGGCGGAAGCCGGAGCACGACGCAGCAATTCAGCTGAATTTAGCACCGAGCAGACAGGAAGTCACACACAGAAACAACAATATGACATCCGGTTACTTTTTAAAATAAAACACTCCGTGTTGACACCAGCATACAAATCTCAAAAAAAGAGACAAACACAAGCTCTTCTGCTAATCCTTCGGTCGGGAACACTTCCTGTTGTTGTTTTATGACAAATACCTAAAACTGCGGTCGCGAGTGATTATGTGATTATCGTTGGAACTCCTCGACCTTGCGACGCCAGCTGTCTACCGTACTGCACCTACCCGATGGCGGACGGCGGAGCAAAACCGGATCGGAACCATAGCGCAGCAGACACATATCTGGTGGAATCTCAGGGTTATTGTGCATCACTGGAGTCCTCCACAATGTAATAGATGTATTGCTAAAGCTATTAGCAAGCTAATTGCAGAATTACAGAGAAAATGCAGCCAGAATGTCCCACTGATAAAATGCTATCTTGACAGTAGTGAACAGTAGCCATGATGGTTGTTTATGTTCATAATGATAATATTAAAGTTCCCTTATATGTGAGTGAGGCTTGAGGTAGTTGGATAAGGTTAGCATGAATGTAGTGAACTAGCTTCCAACAAATCTCCCAAGATGAGCTGACAGTGCGCACACAGTCCAATTCAACCTTAAAAGACGAGCTGTCAGTAAACAGTGTATCTGTTTATCCCCACCCCAACATGGAAAACATGATTTAATAGTGAAGGAATAACTGACAGCAACACAGATTAAATATCAACTGCACATCTACAGTTACCATGGAGACAAGAGACACCACAATATTTAATACTGAATATATCACGTTAAACTGAGATGAATATTACTGTGAGATGTTCCTTCAATAATCAGTTGTAATCTGAGGGAGAACAAAGAAGACGTGTACAAAATACAAAAGGCAACAAAAACAGAGGGAGCAGGCAGCAGAGGTACAGAAAATACAAAACCCCCCAATTAAAAAAACTAAGAAGCGCTGGGTACACTGGCAGGAACATGAGGAAGATGAGGAACACCGCCAGGAACACGAGGAACACAGGCAGGAACATGAGGAATACAGGCCAGAAGATGAGGAACATGAGAAACACAGGCAGGAACATGAGGAAATTTTAGTAAACTAGGAAACTTCAGGAACACGACGAACATGAGGAACACAGGCAGGAACATGAGGAAATTTTAGTAAACTAGGAAACTTCAGGAACACGACGAACATGAGGAACACAGGCAGGAACATGAGGAATGCAGGGCAGAACATGAGGAACATGAGGAACACAGGTAGGGACATGAGGAACACGAGGAAGATGAGGAACACAGGCAGGAACATGAGGAACACAGGGAAACAGGACTGACTTGAAGGAACACAACTGACACAGACAAACACACATGAGATTATTCAGGCATAGGTGAAACTAATCAGGATAATCAGGACGGGGAGGAAAAACAAGACAGAGATGGTTAGTAGCATAACATGCCTCACATGGTCTGATAAAGAGGCTACAAAAGGATGTGGCTGTGTTTTATTTATTAAATCAATAATTTTTTATTTTTTTTCTCAATAAAAGTGTGACTATGTAATTTGAATCATAAATTGGCCATTTTAATTGGGACATGTAACAGTTGTTTCGTTTACAATATAAATGCACAAATTATAAAGTGTAAACAGAGTCTGTTCTTTATAGAAGATAAGATAAACTAAACTAAAATAGAATAACGACATATAAACAGAATAAGAAATAGAAATGTGTTCCTGTTTTGGTCGAGGAAGGCAAGGGCCTTAAGTAGTTAATTAAGAGACTCTCAGAGTGGGTTCGTGTGGAGTTGGGCCACAGAGCAGAAACACTAAAGATCTTCAATTGCCCCCCAGGATGAGGGATGACATCACTTTCTGTCTGACCTCTGTACTGAGTTACAATCATTAATATGTCATTACTCAATAATGTGATGTATGTTAAATATTGATATATCTGAATATTTAAGACTGTGCTCTCCTCTCTCATACCAGGTTGACACACACACACACCTTGTTATATTCAACTTAAAAATCAAGAGTTTCATGTCTTCAATTTCTCTCTGTGGGGTAGAAAAGGGTATTAAATATCAATATTTCTTTTCAAGGTGTTGTATCAAAGTTAGAAATTCCAGCACCATGACAATGCTGACTCTGGTGATTGGGTTACATGTAGCATTAAAGTGTGAGTGTATCTAACTGTCAGCCAATAACAAGGCAGGGTTCTGCTTGGGATTAAAAGTGGTGTTGCACACTTTAACATCGAAACTGTAGGACTGAACTCTGATCAAACATCACAGATGAAATCATGAATATAATTAGACTGTTATAGATCATATGATATGACATGATGAAGAGGATGACGATTACTGCAAATCACTGTCACATACACCAAAGTGGACTGACACCGAGAGGAAACAGCAGTTTGAACATTATTCTTCTTAACATAAATCTTCTCCATTTACAGTTTTCACCTCTAAATGATTTCATTCAGATCTTTTATTCAAATCTTCCAGCTGATTAGATTTTTTTCAAACAACTAACGAGCTGCACCAGAGTCTGATTTGACCAATCAGTTCAGATTGAGACTTCCCATACACACACACACACACACACACACACAAACACAGTGATGTCACTCTCTTGAGGAAATTAGTCATTCAGGCGTTTGAGTTTTCTGCTGATGACATCACAGCTGCTTCACTGCCAACAGAATTATTTTCTTCAGCTTCCTGTGAATGAAAACAGAACGAGGCTGCGTTCTGTTTCCGGTGTGTCCGAAAGTTCTAATGTTCCACAAGCACACAACACTGTGACATCATCGCGTTCTAATGTTCCACAAGCACACAACACTGTGACATCATCGCGTTCTAATGTTCCACAAGCACACAACACTGTGACATCATCGCGTTCTAATGTTCCACAAGCACACAACACTGTGACATCATCGCGTTCTAATGTTCCACAAGCACACAACACTGTGACATCATCGCGTTCTAATGTTCCACAAGCACACAACACTGTGACATCATCGCGTTCTAATGTTCCACAAGCACACAACACTGTGACATCATCGCGTTCTAATGTTCCACCAACACACAACACTGTGACATCGTGTGTGTGTGTGTGTGTGTGTGTGTGTGTGTGTCTGTGATATCACTGATCCAACGGGTGATGAGAAATAAAACAAACAGATCAAACTGTGACATCACACTGACATCAGCACTGTGTGTGACATCAGACATGCAGAACCACAGTGAGATCCAAACCAGCAACCTCCTGAAACTTCCCGTCTACTCTTTCACAATAAGATATCTGCCACATACAAACACACACACTATACTGGTGATGTCATCAAACCCTGACGTCACCGCCTCCACCTTCATCTCCACCCTCATCATCATCATCATCATCAGGCTTTCCGTGCACGTGACAGCCTACCTGTGTCTGCTGGCCGCGCGAGCACCATGCGCATGCCCGCCGGCATACAGGCTGTAGGATGATCGCAGCGGGAACGCGCTCTTGGCGTGTCCGCAGGTCGAGAGCGCGAGCAGCAGCAGGAGGAGCGCGGCCATCCCGCTGATCAATACACGATCAATACAACGGATCGATCCTCGATCAGAGAGGGCTCAACTGGCGGCAAAAACTCCCGTCTCCATGGAGACAAAAGGAAAATTTTCCTCTAACTACGTCCGTCCTCCAGACCCATGATCTGGGTCTTGATCCAAACACACTCCTGTGATTCGCTCCGGGTCCGGGTCCTGCTCCGGGTCCTGCTCCGGGTCCTGCTCCGGGTCGGGGTCTTTAATCCAGGTTCAGTCCGCTTTTTTATCCCGTTCTATCTGGTCACAGTCGGTCCAACACAACTTTTCACGCGAAACAAAGAAGAAGAAGAAGAAGAAGAAAACGTTGCGACAGACTGAACTAAGAGCAGCTGCTCCTCCTCTTCATCACCGCCCCTCCTCTTCATCACCAACTGACCCCGCCCCTCCCGGAGGAGCAACGGGACACGTGCGGCTCCGCGGCCACACCTGCAGCAGGACGGATGATAGTTTTAAACTCATGAAATCATTTGTTCATCCTCAGAATCATCATCGTGACTCGGAGGAGGAAACATGATCAGTATTCAGCTTCATTTCATTTTTAGCAGTTTTCTGTTTCTAAATATGAACTCCATCCTGTTCAGTGTCTGAATGTAAAACACTCTTCATCAGTAATGTGATTCTAGAGATGAATCAAAGAATAAGCCAGGTGCCTTGTTTAGTTTAACTAATGACAAGTCTGCAGCATTAAAAACGAAAAATATGTTTAAATCAAAGCTGCTTCACGTTCAGCGTCTTCATAAATTAAAACAATACTAATCTGTTGATGTAAACAAAGTCCACAAAGTTCATCAGCAGTTAAAATCTTACATCCATGATCCTCCAGAGTTCAGCCTGACTCTGGACAGGTCCCAGCACAGGTGAGCAGCTGAGCAGGTGAGCAGGTGTACCAACTTGTGTTGCTTGTTCTTTAAATGTGTTTGAGAGTAAAAATGAGCAGATTTGAGACTGAAGGTCTCTCAGAGCACTCGTCTACCAATCAGAGAGACTGTAACTGTAACTGACTGTAACTGTAACTGACTGTAACTGTCGTCCTTGAATTTAAAGAAAAGTTGAAGATGTTTTTGAACTTTTAATGTCACAGAGGAGAAAACATCCTGCAGACTTCCTGAGCTTAAAGGATGTTTCGTATCTGCTGTTCCCCAAAATACACCAGGACAGATGACCCAAACACACACACACACGCACAGAGAGAGAGAGAGAGAGCAGATACCAGTAGAAGCTGCAGTCGCTCAAATGATAACATGACAATCAGTAGTTCTGTGGGTGGGTTTGATTTGTTTCACTGGGTGAGCTCACCGGGTGGAGCATTCGTCACTGGTTCACTGCAGGATTGGTTGGTTTCTGTTGGGAGACACATTCAGGATGTGGTGTGGTCACTCCACCAGTGATTACAATAATCTTCATACTTATCGGGATAGTCACAAAACATAAATCTGTTGATGAGAAATCACATCACAGATGTCTGAAGTACTTCTGGAAACACATTAAGTCAAATCACTTTGTCCCCGCCCGTCCTTACAGCCTCCACTCAGACAAAGCATACCTTTAACTGGGACAAAAGGAAGAACGATCAGGAAGAGAAACAGAGGAGGGACCCTTTTCAGGGCGGATAGACAGGAAACAGATGTCAGCAAAAAATCACAGCATATACAAAGTTTGATGAGAGTTGTATAGACTGTTAAAGAAGTGAAGAGCTCGGAGCAGCTTCAGGTGTCAGTGGACAGGTGACCTCTCAACCACTGAGACCTAAAGAAGAACAGAACCACGTTGACACAGAAACTACAGATATTAAAGAGAGACAACAGAGAGTTTTCAGTTTGATTCCTCACCAGCAGGACAAACACAGAAGTTAATAGATTCACTGAGACTGACACACCAGAACAGTTGTTGTAAGAGGTACGAGGCCTGTTTCAAATCATGAGCACTCATTTAAAATTGAAAAGGTGAAGAAATTAGTATTAAGTGTGGATTTTAAGGCATCAACAGAGTCAGGTTGTCTGATGACAGCAGGAAGGTTATTCCAGAGGAAGGAAAAAGCCTTTTTTAATTCCGGGGACATACAGGAGCCCAGAAATCTGACAGCATAATGTACCAACTGGAATTAAAGCTTTGATGAGGTCAGACAGGTAAGAAAGGTGAGACCGTCATCGTTGGCACATGAAAGTCACATCTGACATGAATAAGAAGCCAATGAAGTGATGCTAGTTTTAGTGTAACATTATCAAATTATCTTGTTCTGCTTCGAATTCCAACTGCAATACAAATAATAATCTAGTCTGAATTAAACTAAAGCAGGAATAAGAATTATTTTACTGAGTAAGTGACAAAATGCAAGCTTGGCACTTTCTCTCTCATGCTGATCAACAGAAAATGTGTCCTGCAGGATTTCAAACATAAACAGCCTCTGAATTCATAATTTCATCATTGTCGTCATGCAGCTGAGCATCGTCAGTGACATGGTGGGATTTTATTACAAAAGTATATAACTTGGATAAGAGGGAAAATAATAAAAGAGAACTCAAGTGACTCAACCTGAACCATGACATCATCACAGACATGAATATTTGTTATTAAAGCAGGTTTATTGTTTGATAAAATGTTTTGTTCAAACAGCAGATGAGTCGACACCTGAACAAACTTCATCCTGAGAAGAACAACACAGTGAGACAGTGGAAATATTCTTTATCAGATCACACACACACATACACACACACACTCCCCGGATGGAGAGGCGGACCACCCAGACTCCATCATTCAGTCTAACCACTGTTTTCACTTTTATGAGGCTGTTTTTTTAAATGGAGTTTAGTATTAAACACAGTCACATTCCAGAGTGAGAGGCTCGAGTGAGAGGCTCAGGTGAGACACTTTGTCCTCTGACATCAAACGCCTCCCAACACATCACAACTACTCAACATATATTAAAACTTGTTTCTTTGTCTTTTAATTAAACAAGAGGTTTTTGCTGTTGGAGGTTGCTGCTGGTTCATTGCTCTCTGCTCAACCTCAAAAAATTTCACCTTCTCTCTTCAAGCTTTTCACATGTTAAAATCAAATGAATGACAAACAACTGACCAGAAATGATTACATTTTCCGGTAAAGGAAAAACTACATTGGTAAAATGTGAAAAAAAAGATTATTCATATTTAAAGAGACTTCTCTGTAGCTGCCCCCACCCTCTGGAACTCTCTCCCCAAACACATCCGTGACTGTACCGACCCTCCAACATTCAAATCATGGACAAAAAACATACCTTTTTAAAATGGCTTTTAAAGTTTAGCTCAGTCTAATGTGTTTTCAGTGTCCTCTTTTATATAGTTTTGCTGGTTTGATGTTCGTTTTCTGTACAGTGTCTTTGAGTATTTAGAAAAGCGCTTTTAAATAAAATGTATTATTATTATTATTATTATTATTTTTATTATTATAATAATAATAATAATAATAATAATAACGCATAATGCAATTCTTAATTTATCTAAATATAAACACAAACCAATCCGGAGAGACGTGGTTTCATCAGTCAGTTATTAGAGAGTTATTACATGAGCTACGTATCCGTCTCCACCACAGAAGAACATAAATCTGGTCTGACAGTGTCACTGAAACATAAAGTTAACTGATGAACCAGACCAGGTCATACTGGAACCAGTAAACACTGAATGCACATTGGAGGCAAACTTGGTGCAGCTTTTTATCACCTTAGTCCACCTGTTGCACCAGATGCAAAAACTGGTTCAGGTTTGGAAGTGATGGTAGTTTTGGTTAGGTTGGGGAGAGATGAAGGTTTCAGTTAAGGTTGGAGAGGGTTATTGGTTTTGGATCAGGTTGGAGAGGGATGGTGGTTTTGGTTCATTAGAGGCTTGGTCTCATGAGTTCAGTGGTGACTTGCAGCTGTTTCTGATACTGCTGTTTTGCAGACTGTAATATATAAGTGTTTCTTCATTCATTTGATAAAATCTTTACAAATCTTAAAGGTATTTAGTGAATCAGGATGCAAATGACTTGAGAGCAGCCGCACGTTTCCAGTTTGAACAGTAAGATCTTTAAAGTTCAGACTGATTTAGTGACCCCAAAGGTGAAAGGTCAAAGTCTATCAAATGTGTCCAACTCATTATCCCAGATCAGCCCTAACACACCACAGGTCAGACTGCAGGGGATTCCCCGGACTCCACTGAACTTTTCTGGACTCTGGAGCTGTGTGGACACTGAAGCTGCGACTGAGCCGGACCACAGCCCGTCTGTTCAGTGCAGGTGAGACTGTTTGTCTGTGATGATTTACTGCAGAGACATGGAAAATATCTGAGAACACAGAGTGGAAAACCACAAACCCACACAAGTGTGTGTTCAGGTGGCTGCTGCATGCTTGGTCATGCTGCTTGTCTGTATGTGAGGGAATCACACCAGCAACCATCATGTCGTAGGATATCTTGTTTGTGTTTGGCCTTTTGGATATGTGCATTTGTCCACTGTTTGCACTGAGGCCATCTGTCATGTCACATTGTGATGTCATGAAGAGAATTTAATTTTTAAAAAGCTTCTTTCCAGAGCCCCCCTCACCTTCTTCATGACATAATGATTTTGATTCTGTTACCCTGAATCTTCTCTGACTGGACTCGTCTTTGGCGTCTCAGTCAGAGCAGGAAGTAGGTTGTTCACGTTCAGGCTGAAGCCCCACCCACTGCTCTGTCACTAGTCCAGCCTGCAGGTGATCACCTGGCAGTCAGAGCTCAGGCGTAAGCTGTCAACCAGCTCATTATGTCTTCATAAAGACTTTTATGATCTTTGTTTTGTCTGCTGCAGCTGAACTCTCCCTGCAGGGATCAATAAAATTTCCTCTAATCTGTTTTTAAGTGCAGTCGTAAAACCACAGAAGTCCTGAGGGTCCTGTTGTTTGTGGTATCTTCCATCAAAGAGTGAAGTCTCACCTGCCAGAGTTTAGATCTGATCCTGATTCTGTCTGATGATTTTAATTTTAAAACTGCAAACAAGGAAACAAGATGGAAGATCATTCTAACATGTTAAATGTTAGAATGATCTTAACAGCAGTTATTCAAATACAAGCCACAATTTCACACATTGCTGATTAAGCCATTACACTTCAAATAAAACTCTCCATTTTGCAGATGGTATACTAGTTTTCTTTAAATGAGGTGTCTGTGGCACCCTGCACTGGTAATAAAATTCCTTTTCTGCGTGCAGCACGGTTCAGTTCTTGCAGCCCAGTTCAATTTTCTCAGCAGGCGTAGCAGTGACACCTACAGCTCCCTCAACACTAATTCGCTTCCCTAGATAACACTTAATCTTTGTATTAAGCTTTATTTAATAGGAAATAAGGCTGTTATAAAATGCTTATTGATATAATTGTGTTAAGTGTAAATTAACCAATCCGGTCTAGCCCCCCTTTGTTACTGTTGCTAGGTCGGACAAGCTTGACAGCAAGAAACATGGCAACACCTGTCCCCGTTAGCCGAGCATCGCAGTGTTTTTTACTAAGGTTAGTAGTTTAGGTTCAGTAGTTTGGTTCATAAGTTTAGGTTCAGTTGTTTTGGTTCAGTAGTTAGGTTCAGTAGTTTAGTAATGAATAATAATGGATTGGATTTGTATGGTGCTTTTCAAGACACCCAAAGCGCTTGACAGGGTTCCAGGTTCCATTCATTCACACACAGTCAGAATGTTAGTGGTAAACTACGATAGTAACCACAGCTGCCCTGGGGCAGACTGACGGAAGCGTGGCTGCCATTCAGCGCCTGCGGGCCCTCCGACCACCACCTCAAACATACAGCAGTCATACACATTCACACAAGGCAAGGTGGGTGAAGTGTCTTGCCCAAGGACACAACGACCATGACCCAATTGGCCGGCGGGGATCGAACCACCGGCCGTCCGTACATTGGCCTACCCGCTCTACCACCTGAGCCACGGTCGCCCCGGTTCGCTTAGGTTCAGTAGTTCAGGTTTAGAAGTTTGGTTCAGTAGTTTAGGTTCATAAGTTTAGGTTCAGTTGTTTTGGTTCAGTAGTTAGGTTCAGTATCCAATCCAATCCAATCCACTTTATTTATATAGCACGAGTTTAAACAAACACAAGGTTTCCAAAGTGCTGCACAAAAGGATAAAACAGAGATAAAATAAATAAATAAATACATTAAAAAAGAAAATATGCATGTGCACACATAAAACAAATACAATCACATAAAAACACATAAAATCAACACTCTACATGGTGTTAAAAGCCAAAGAAAAGAGGTGGGTTTTAAGAAGAGTTTTAAAATGAGACAGAGAGGAGGCCTGTCTAATGTGCAGCAGCAGACCATTCCAAAGCTTTGGAGCTGCTATGGCAAACGCTCAGTCCCCTCTGAGCTTAAGCCTAGCTTTAGGCACTGTCAGGAGCAGCTGGTCAGCTGACCTGAGAGATCGGTTGCTACACATAATCTGTGTATGCTCTGTGCTGCATCCTCTGATCAGATATTAAAGGGAGTTAATACAAACAAACAAATTCGTACTTATTCCCTCACCCAATGAGAATCGATGAGAGAATTGATAAGAAATTGTATCGATAAGCAATATCGATTATGGAATCGGAATCGTTAAGTTCTTATCAATTCCCATCCCTACTTACCTGAGTAACCCTGCATCTGTGAACGGAGTAGCTAGAGGTGCACAAGAGCTACTTGCTGCAGCCTCTGAGCCAGCCAGCCTCATCATTATCATCTAAATTTGCTGGACAATGACAATGGAGATTACTCGTATAGCAAAAGTTTACACAATGAAATGGCGCTCATATTAACTAAGTAGACAGGGCATGTCCTTTAAAGTTACCTTCAGCATTAATAACAGATAGCGTCCCATTAGCTCCGCTGCTGCTTGACTCACTTGCGTCACTAAGTAGTAGTGTATCAACACGCGACAGTCCTGCAAATGAATCATGTGCTGTGTGGCCAAATGTTTCTGCATATTGGAGGTAGTTCCCCCCTTTGATGAAATGGAAACTTTACAAGTGTTGCAAGTGACCATCGTCTTTTCACGTTTAATAAAACCGAACTTGAGAGCGCTTCTGCCTCAACGGCATGTTTGCTGCGTTCTGAACCAAAACAATGCAGCACGTGTGTGACGTCATGATGCATTTGCAACGACCGTTACCAATAAGTGGTATTGTTGAGCAGGCATGCTAACGGTTCCAAGGAATAGATTCAATGGGCACCAGTTCTGAAGAAGAACCAGTTCTCAATTCCAGATTATGAACCAGAACAGATGTAAGGGTTCAGTTTGTGTGTGTGTGTGTGTGTGTGTGTGTGTGTGTGTGTGTGTAACACACACTCCTGTGGTTCAGGCTGAACTCTGACTGATATCCATCATGGTTTTTTAGGAATGTTTGGGAATGTTTGGGAATGTGCAGTGGTGGAAAGTGGGTCAGGAATTCTGGGCTTCATTTCTTAACCAGAAACACAGTCGCCACAAATTAACAGAGTTTCAACTGTGGAGGTGGAAACGTTTGTGCCTGACTGACAGATGTGTTTCAGCACGAGGAGGAGAGAAGAACAGGAACATCCTCAGCTGCAGTGATGATGACGAACCAAAGTTCAAGAAACTATTCACATCCTTTACTTAAGTTCACACTCTACAATGTAGTGAACTAGAATGTTTCGTAAAACATACTTCAGAGTACAAATATCTTAAATTTATACTTAGTTACTTTGTCTGATGACACTGTAAATTTACTGTACACTGATTCTGATGTGAAGTGTTCTGATTCCTGGTTTTAATTCTACAGCATACAATAACAGTTTAAACCTCACGTTTCAAAACCCGGCCGGTCCTGAACCTCCAACAAGAGGCTCTATCCCCTGCAACCTGAGGGTCCTGACCCTTCAAACTTAAGGGTCCAGACCCCAAATTAACATTATTAAATCATATATCTTTTGCAGTATTACAAATAATCAAACTTTTCTGTGAATAACTAAACAATTTTGTTTAATTTATGTCTGTAAAATATTGAAAAGATAAAAAGAAAAAATAATCCAGATGACTTTGTCATAACTCTTAGACATATTCACTCAGCGATGACGGGTTATCAGTTGACTGATCTTCAACCCACTAGTTAAAGTCTCCCTTCATCGGAAACATGAAGGTCACAGAACTCTAACAATGACCGATCTAAAGATCAAATGTCTCTCACACTGACCCATCTAAAACTCAGCCATCTCCAACAGGCTGTAGATCAGCAGTGTTTCAATGACGGAGGTCTCTAGTGTGTGTTTATAGAGTTTTCAGTCAGCTGCAGCTTTATGTCAGTGTGTTGATCCACTTCAAAAACTAAGAGCTGCAGATTTAGTCTGAGTCTACTGCAGAGCAGCTAATCTAAACTGAGCCAACAGTCACTGGGGGGTGGAGAACATACCTGAGGGCCGAGTTAACCCTCGCTCTGCTTTTTTCCACTCAGCTCTTTACCCTCCCCCATCCTCTCCGTGCCCTCTCTTTGTTTATTTTACTTCCTTCAGGATCTTTGCTTCTCTTTCCACACAGACAGAACTGCTGCTGCTGCTGAGGGAAAAATCCCTGAACTGCAGAATTACAGGGTCCAAAAACAGCAGAAGACTGTCAACGTCAACATCATCATCATCATCATCATCATCATCATCATCATCATCATCAACATCATCATCTTCACCATCATCAACATCATCATCATCTTCACCATCATCAACATCATCATCATCTTCAACATCATCAATATCATCATCAATTTCACCATCATCAACATCATCATCATCAATATCATCATCAACTTCACCATCATCATCACCACATCGTCATCTTGACCATCAGTCAGAGAGGAGGAGAGCGGCTTCAGAAACAAAAACTTGAGCTCTTTCCTCAATCAGCAGAAAAATATCCAGATTTCACGTTGTATTTCGTCAAGATCAGACCTCAACACCACCAAACCAAACTACACCATCAACACCATATCAAAGTGCCCCACCAAGCCAAACTACCCTCAACACCAACCAAACTGCCCCACCAAGCCAAACTGCCCTCAACACCAAACCAAACCAATCTGCCCTTCATACCAAACCATCAAAACAGACTGCCCTCAACACTAAACCATCTGCCCTGATTGCCAAACCAAACTTCCCTCATCACCACCAAACTGCCCTCATCACCAAACCAAACTGCCCTAATCACCAAACTAAACTGTCCTCATCACCAAACCAAACTGCCCTCATCACCAAACCAAACTGCCCTCATCACCAAACCAAACCAATCTGCCCTTCATACCAAACCATCAAAACAGACTGCCCTCAACACTAAACCATCTGCCCTGATTGCCAAACCAAACTTCCCTCATCACCACCAAACTGCCCTCATCACCAAACCAATCTGCCCTCAAAACCAAACCAAACTGCCCTCATCACCAAACCAAACTGCGTTAATCACCAAACCAAACTGTCCTCATCACCAAACCAAACTGTCCTCATCACCAAACCAAACTGCCGTCATCGCCAAACCAAACTGCCCTCAACACCAAATCATCAAACCAAACTGCCCTCATGACCAAACCAAACTTCCCTCATCACCAAACCAAACTGCCCTCACCACCAAACATCCCTCCATACCATGCCAAACTACCCTAATCACTAAACCACCAAACTGCCCTGATCACAAAACCAAACTGCCCTCATCACCAAACCAAACTGCCCTCCACATCACACCAAACTGCCCTAATCACCAAACCAAACTGCCATCAACACCAAACCAAACAGCCCCACCAAGCCAAACTACCCTCAACACCAAATTTAACTGCCCCACCAAGCCAAACTGCCCTCAACACCAAACCAAACCAATCTGCCCTTCATACCAAACCATCAAAACCAACTGCCCTCAACACTAAACCACCTGCACTGATTGCCAAACCAAACTTCCCTCATCACCACCAAACTGCCCTCATCACCAAACCAAACTGCCCTAATCACCAAACCAAACTGTCCTCATCACCAAACCAAACTGCCCTCATCACCAAACCACCAATCTGCCCTCAAAATCAAACCAAACTGCCCTCATAACCAAACCAAACTGCCCTCGTCACTGAACCAAACTGCGTTGATCACCAAACCAAACTGTCCTCATCACCAAACCAAACTGCCGTCATCGCCAAACCAAACTGCCCTCAACACCAAATCATCAAACCAAACTGCCCTCATGACCAAACCAAACTTCCCTCATCACCAAACCTAACTGCCCTCAACACCAAACCATCTGCCCTCATCACCAAACCACCAAACTGCCCTAATCACCAAACCAAATGGCCTTCATCACCAAACCAAACCGCCCTCATCAACAAACCACCATAGAGGTAGAGAGAGAGAGGTAGAGGTATGACTCTCTGTCAGTCTGGCCAGCGCTGAAAAAAAACCTGAGGTTGTTGTTATTTTTCTCTATCAATGCTGAATAATAAGCTGTTCTGTCATTATGGAGAGCTTTCTTAGACGTTTTAATGTTTTCTAGCCAGATTAACTGATGACACTTCCTCTTAAATTTGTCTGTCTTTGTCTTTGACTTGTCTGTTTTAATATGCAATTTTGGGGGTTATACCATGGAGCTTAACTCAAATGCTTTATTGTTTTCTTTTTCAGAGTGGCAATAGAGCCAAATGTTTTCACAAAACCCTGCAACACTATCAACAAGATGATCAATCTGCTAGGGACTAGGAGTCCACTGTTGTGTTGGGACATGACATCGAATGAAAAGCTGATGGAACAATTTCCTTAAATTTAGCTACAGATCTGTCAGATAGACATCTAGAATAGATTTTTTTGCATTGTAGCATGTACTCCAGTAATAGGAAATCAGATGTTAGCAAATAATGGTCTGATAAGTGGTTTTTTCTGTGGTAAAACTCTTAAATGTTCAATTCCAATGTCATATGTCAGAACCAGTGTTGTTTTCGTCAACGAGTTTTGGTTGACGAGACGAGAATGGACGTAAATGTTAGTGCAGGCCTATTTCAATTTTTTATGGCCTGCAAGACTGCCAGTAAATCACTGTGTGATTCGTGTGATAGAATAAAATTATGGTATACCGGTAGCTCGGAGCTACTTCAACAACGGTTCCGATAGAAAATATCTATGTCACGTTATACTACACAGCTAGTGCTTTGATTGGTTGCTACACTCGCTCTGCGCTCAGCTCGCGGGTGAGAGGTGAAGAGGTCAGAGAGTCAGCTAAGCTAACACCGCTTTGCAATATGTCACTCTCAAAGCCCAAAAAACGAAAAATTGATTTGGAAAACCGCCAGTTCCAGAGCGAATGGATGGACAAATATTTATTTATTGTGCCTGCCGCAACGAGTGATAAACTGGTCTGTTTACTGTGCAACAAATGCATATCTGTCATGAAAGAATACAACGTGAAGAGGCACTACAAGTCAAACCAGGGCTCGTTTTCTGCCAGTTTTCCAGAGGGCTTGGGGGAACGGCGAGGCAAAGTACAGCGTCTGCTAGCGTCTTTTCAACAGTGTCAAGTCACCCTCGGTCGCTTTTGCAAGGAACAAGAGAGGGCTATGATCGCATTCCTTCGTGTAGCCTAGACACTCACCAGACAGAAGAGGCCTTTTACCGAGGCAGAGACGGTTAAAGAAGGTTAAAGCTTGCTATCATTGATGAAGTGGTTATTGATGAAAAAGTAAAGTCTGATGGCTTTGTTTTGTTCATCTTGAATGTATCAAAATATAAATATGGACTTTGGTTAAAAATCTCCTTATGAGAAAGTATTAAAGTTAAAGAAAATGGATATGTGTCTATTATCATCATGAGTTATTTTTTAGCCATTAGTTGACAAATATTCTGCGTGGCCCACGAACCCCCAGTGATTGTCATATTCAGCCCACTTGCTATTGAAGTTGATAAGCCCTGAAGTAGGGCATCAATTCATGAAAAAAGCAGTTGAAATATGTTGGAAAAAAAGTTGAAAAGTTAAAATATGGGGATAAAAGGTTTCTGTCCAACAGCACTCTCCAATACCTATTGACCTAAATTAATTTGTTAAAAGACTATACTTCTTTTGTCTTTTTAACTAAAACTGACTAAAACTAGACTAAAACCTGTTTTAGTTTTCTTGGACTAGAACTGGACTAAAACTATCACATATAGAAAGGACAAAAATTTGACTGAACTAGAAAGCATTTTAGTCCAAAAGACTAAGACTAAGACTAAATCTAAAATGGCTGCCAAAAACAACACTGGTCAGAACAAGGTGTGAACAGTGAGTTGGTTCATTTACACACTCAAGGTGTCCTGGGGTATAGGACTGATTTGTAGGCTTGGGTCAAATATGGCTGCAACTCCACCTCCTGCTCTGAAAGAAGCTCAGAGGAGCATGTAGGATTGCAGCTCTGCCTCCTGGTCTCAACTCCGTCATGATTTTGGACAACTAACAAACTCGGTCAGATTTCTAGGTAAGAGAGTCGCTCCATCCAGAGAAGGATGAATGCAGTCTCTTCTAATCAGACCAGGTTTTCCTCCCCATCACAGGTAAGATTAGGCATGGGTCCAGAGAAAACTACAGAGTCCGACATTGTTTAGCAAAAATATACACCGATTCAACATTAATTTTAGTGACTTCTGAGAGATGTAAACAGGAGTCATTAGGGCCAGCATTTACAATCTTTACATATTATGATTTCTCTTAGCCAGCAGTTTCAAATTTGATTCAATGGAGTTGTACAGTAAGGTTGCCATACCATGCTGACATCCCATATCTGACTAGGCTCTGTAGTACATCCTGATGAAATAAGTACATAATCCTCTGGTCCACATGTACACTCTGAGTCTGAGTCTGAGTCTCATTGCCAGGACGTCAAACAGACACATGTTGGGTTGGTAAAGCATCCCGAGCAGCAACAAAGAGAGAAAATCAGAAACTCTCTGCAGATACGAGACACTAACACGCCTTTTCTCCACATTCCAGTCTCCCTCTCTGTCTGTTTACGCCTTCTTACGGCTTTTGCGTCTTTGTCTCGTCTCGCTGCGTCTGCCGTGCGTGATGTGCTCTGATAGGTCCACATCAGTCTGCTGATGCTGGGAAATAACAAGAATCCATAATTCACCTCAGATGCATCAAACTAAAGTAACGAGGCTGTTCTGAAGCTGTGAGGAGGAGAAAGATCAGATGTTTGTGTTCAGATGTAGAGCAAGTCACAGAGATACTCAGAGTACAGATACATGAGATATTACAAGTACATTACAGTACAAGTATTTGTTACTTCTCACCTCAGCTCAGCACCAAATCACACTGACCAGACTAACCCAGTAAAAATTAAACTGAACTGAAACCTGAGCTGAGTTCAGTTTGATAAAAACATCTTAACTCTTTGTTCACTGATGAGTTTGTTTGTTGAGTTTGAAAATGATTTAAACTTCAGCAGGTCAAACTTTGTTTCTCACTGTGTGGAAATCAAACCTCCTCCTCTGCTCGGCCTCCAGCAGCTGGAAGTCATTACACACTCCTCCCCCTCTCCTCCCCCTCTCCTCCCCCTCCCTCACACAGCCTGACTGTGTTTCAACACATTATAAATCCATTCAGGACTCAGAGCCAGCAGAACCTGAGCCAAGTGTGTCGACTCAAACAACCATGTTTACTGGTTAGAACTTTAACACACCCAACAAATAGCTGAGAGAACGCAAAGGGAACAATGACAGAATGCTGAAAGAGCACTCAGAGAACACTCAGAAGATTGTAAGATCCCTGAGAGAACACTCAGAACATTGTAAGAGTACAGAGAGAATGGTCAGAACATTGTAAGATCACTGAGAGAACACTCAGACAACACTTAGAACATTGTAAGAGTACAGAGAGAACGGTCAGAACATTTTTAGATCAATAAGAGAACACTCAGAGAACACTCAGAACATTGTATATGAGCACTGAGAGAACACACAGAGAACATTATTGCTGCAGGAATCAGATCTGAAGTGTTTGATCACCGCTGTGCTGCAGAGCCACACTCAGAGGTTATATGATTTCATATTCAGAACCTCAGAGAAATGTTCTGTGTGTTTAGAACCAGGAAGTACATCATCTCTGACACAGATTGAAGTCTGATGCCTGTCATGGGTCAGAAACGATGAACATTTTTTACAGGTCTGGTTCTGGTGCAGAACGTTTGTCAGGATGTGGGTTCTACCTCCCACAGATCTGATTTAATGAGTTCAACCTCCAGCAGAGAACAAACACTGTGACTCACTGCTGCTGTTCAAAAAGTCGCCTGTTAAAGTCACTTTTATGCAGCAATAAAATCTGTAACACCGACAACAGCAGCAACATTAAACAACAGGCTGCAGTCAGACATGTGCAGGTTAACATACCTCTGTCATACTGGTTTAAGACCAGTTTAAAAGCCAATGAAACCAGTCTGACTGAACAAAGACAGACTGGAAACAACAGAAGATAAAGAATAAAAAACCCTCCGTGAGCTGGAGATTGTATTTGTGGTGTTTTATCAGAAACAGAGGAAACGTCAAAATAAGTTCCTGAACAAACATGAGAATCAGTTTCATATCTGACTTTACATCCTGAACTTACTGGGAATTATCATCAAACTGGGCTCCAGTTTCCAGGAATTAACTAGCAGGACACTTCCAGGGGGGTGGGGGTAACAAAACAACAATGTGAATGGATCAAATCAAGACTGGACACACTGTGTGACCTTCACTGACCATGATGTGAAATGTGAAGCTGCTGTGGGGAAACTGAGTCCAACTGAAACGTGAAGAGTAGAAGAAGCAAAGAGGTCAAAGTGCTGCAGATGTTTGAGTTAAATGAAGGTTAACGTAAACAGGAAGCTCTCTGTCACTGACGCTGAACGTTTGATTACAGTGAACGCAGCTCTGCTGTAAACACACCGAGGTCTCAGCAGGTCAGTGAACGCCTCGCTGTCTGCTGCTGCTGTATTTAAAGAAGAGGCTCCTCATCCCATTTCAGCAAAACATTGAAATGGGAAAAACATGGATTCTTTTTTTATTGGTTTAAATGACAAATTATTTAATCATTGTCCACAACCCAGCTGACACACTAACCCTAACCCACAGTTCATCACAGGGCCAACACACAGACACATAAACAATCACACAGACAGGCAAATTAAGAGATGCCAATTAACATGCAGAACATGCAGGAGAACTTGCAGGAGAACACAGAAAGACCTCAGAACTTCTTATGTGAGGTGGCAGTTTAACCTTTGTTAACCAGTTTAACTGTTAGTTAGGTAGTCAGTTAGCACATTAATAAACACTGATTTCATGAGCTTGTGATCTGCTGGTCCAAGTGGTGGTTACGAACAGACTGCATCAGTAATGTCGGCACATATCCAAGATGTTTGAGAATGTCCACATACTGTTAAAATGATGGCAGCACATCGTCCAGGCCACAAGTGTTCAAACAGCCCAAGATACACACCAGAGCTCCCGGATACTTAGCCAACGTAGCTTTAGCATCGTCAACGCCTCGTCTTGATGTTGGCAGGGGGGCAATATAAACAGCAGACCACAACTGTTGGGAATTCTTGAGGGAAGAAGTCAGGATGTTTGGGCAGGGTCAGCACTTTAATATTCTCAACTGATCATTTACCAGATTCTCTCAAATTTTAGCTGCAAATGATAGTTTGGAAATTGATCGATAATCATTGAGTTCCCTTGACTGATGCTAAGGTAGAATGTCATCCGTCCTCAATAAATCAATGAAGCTCTCCATTACCACAGTCAGAGAAAACAGTTCAACTGAACATGAAGCTGCTGATGAAAACATTGAATCAACCTCAGTGGATATTCAGGATCAGTGGAACTAAGAACAGTAAGAACTCCATCATTCGTAAAAGACCTGAGAGCAGCTCCACCTGTCTCCTTCAGGTTTACATCTGTGGAGCAGCAGACAGATAGAAAACTCAATCAATCTTTATCTGTATTGTCAGTTCATTACAGAAGTCATCTCATGACACTTTCAAACAATACTCCTCGATTCCATTATACACAGACCAAACATTTCCCCTGTGAGCAGCACTCGGTGACAGTGGCGATAAAAAAAACT
This sequence comes from Sparus aurata, assembly GCF_900880675.1. Classification (NCBI taxonomy): domain Eukaryota; kingdom Metazoa; phylum Chordata; class Actinopteri; order Spariformes; family Sparidae; genus Sparus; species Sparus aurata. The sequence goes on along the minus strand of NC_044190.1, from coordinate 41,234,408 downwards.
TTCAACAGGCAGAAACCTCGAGCAGAACCGGACTCAGTAGTGGGCGGCTATCTGCCTCGACCGGTAAAGTTATAACAGTAATAACACTGTATATAATTATAGAGCTTCTGTTGACGTCTTTACCGGAATGTTCCATCATGTTCCTTTATGTTCTTCCTCTGAGCTGCTGAACAGCATGTTTATCAGATTCAGGTAGATTACAGGTGTGTGTCACCCTCCAGGTGTGTGTTCAGCTGTTTTGTGTAATGTTCCTCCCTCTGACTGTACCAACAGATTTTATACACGTCCTCCTCTATCATTAAAATTTTTATTTTTATCCATTGACGAACTGACTAACATTCACACAGGCCTCAGATCAGACTGAAGGTCGTTCAGGTGTTTTATTGTGGACACACTCTGCCTGTACACCTGCAGCAGCATGTCAACTCTCTGATCACCACCACTGATCCAACCACAACCACATCTGAGGTCAAATGATGCAGCAGGTGGGGGCGTTCAGGTACCTAAACACAGACTCAGTACTGATGGACTGAAAACTTCTGTTCTTTCGACTCTTTGTTAAACCGTCTGAGGTTCGTTTTCAAACAAATGTCCAAACAGGGTTTAATTCTGATTGATTGTTCAAGGTCAAACGCTGTTATTTAGTTCGATATCAGTGAGATAATTATACATACTGATCCTCCTCTTTCTATAATGTGTTCTTGTCTGTCTTTTACTCTTCTGCCTGTTCTTTGTAAACTGATTCCTCTTTAACCTGTTGGATAAAATCATCCCCTGACCTTCACTCATTACTGACATGACAACCTGCAGAGGAGTGATGACTCTTCACTTCCTGTTTCAACTGGGCAGGAGCAGGAAGTCATCAATCCGTTGTCAAGGAAGCCATCAATTTTAGAGATTGTGTTTCCGTGGAGGCAGGATGAGTGGCAGTTTATCAGCTGGAAGAAGTCCTGGAGTGAAGTGAATGAAGTGGGTTTACATGTGAGAGAGGAAGCTGAAGCTTCATCATCATCATCAGGAACTGGACGACAGTTAAACTCTGGACGGTCCTCAGGGGGGCGATGCAGAGCTGAAGAACGTGCCTCCTTCTCAGAGTCCTGACTGAGCGAACACATAAACCAGTGTGACCTCACTTCCTGATGACATCATTGTCTGTGATGTCCATCCAGGATAAACGTCCCACAACCCCCTCAGTATCCACCCTTAGTATCAAAGTAATGCATTACATCCCTGGTAGTCTGCAGGAGCAGCTAACAGCTCAGTCAGCACATGAAGAATAAAGAACATGTGACACACGAGAACAGATACAGACTGAACACAGGTGACAAGAGCAGCAGCTGACGTCATTATTAATATGATAATATAATAACCGATTATTATTAGTTCAGAAAACAAATATACAAATAACACAAAACAATAGAAACTGTATATCAACAGAATTATTATTATCATTGTTTATCATTATTATTATCATCATTCAGTCTCTCTGACTTTTTTCATGTTTATTTATTCTATTAATAGAAAAAACAAACATCAAAACTGAATAAATCCAATGAAACAAACAATGAAAGTTTTCCTTTGATATTCATTTTTTTTTAACATTCTTTTTATTGAACATTTTCAAAATTATAACAGTCCAGCACAGTGTATATACAGATTATATGAGGTATGTAGCAAATCCAGAATACATCCACAGCAATGATCTCAAAAGTCCTTATTAGGTCTAACATTTCAGGCAGTTACACTCAAGCCAAACTTTGCTATAAAAAGGTCCTTCTGACCATTATTACCAAATCTCCAGAGAAATATAGTCTGATATCAAAGACTTCCACAGATTGAAGGAGGTTCCTCTCCCACCCATTTCGGCATAACACCCTTTTGGCCCAACATAAGCGAAAAATGTACAGTGTTCTTATATGATCTTAGTGGTTCAGGGATACATCCCAATAAAAATAATAATAATAATAATAATGATAATAATAATTATAATCAAAATAACTTTATTTATATAGCACTTTTCAAAAACAAGTTACAAAGTGCTTTACAGAAATGAGTTAAAAATCCAAACAAAGATATAACATACAAAATATAAATAGTAACAATTAAGAAAAAGCCATAAGATAAAACTGAGTTTTAAGAAGGGATTTAAAAGAGGGTACTGAGTCTGCCTGCCTGAGATCTCCAGGCAGGGAGTTCCATAGCCGAGGGGCATGAACAGCAAAGGCCCGGTCACCTTTAGTGACAAGTTGAGATTTTGGAACCATTAGGAGGGCCCTGCTGGAGGATCTCAGGCGGCGATCAGGCTCATAAGGAGTCAGCAGATCACAAATATAGGCAGGAGCCTGATCATTCAGGGCTTTAAAAACAAGCAGTAAAATCTTAAAATCAATTCTAAAACTCACAGGTAACCAGTGAAGGGCAGCAAGGATTGATGTAATGTGGTCACATCTCTTAGTACGTGTTAAAAACCTAGCAGCAGCATTTCGAAGGTAAAAGTAAAATTTCCTCCCGCATTTCAGTGTCTGTTGTTTTCAACTGAGTCTCCCATGATTTCCGTTGGAATGATTGTCTGTAGTCAAATGTTGCAGCTTGGAATAAAATTTGGAGACAAAGTGACCTTGTTTATGACTATCTAAAAGAACCTTTTCTAATAAGTTAAAGTCATCTTTAAGATTGATAGTATCCATTTTAGTATATACACAGTGTCTGACCTGAAGGTATTTGTAAAATTCTTTTGTTTGTAGTTTGTATGTAGCCTGTAATAATTCAAATGTTTTAAATTTTCCCCTATCCCAATGGTCATAAATATGGTAAATTCCTGCTTCATACCAGTTCTGAAAGTTAGATCCAGTGCCCCCTCTGGTTAAATCAGGATTATCAGTCATTGTTGTTAAACAACTCAATTTATGTTTAGTCCAAAATAATTTCTGTAGAGAATTCCAAGCATTACCCACATTTCGCCATAATTGGTAGTTCACTCCTGCGTTTATGAAGTAAGTTGACAGGAGAATCGGTTTGGAGAAGGTTGCCTCAATCTGAAACCGTGGTGGCTTCAGTTGAACAGTTGCCCATATTGAGATAATCCTGGCTTGCATTGAAATTGTATAGTTTGTAATGTTGGGGAGGCCCCATCCTCCTTGTTCTTTTGGTAGTTGTAAAATATCTAATTTAATTTTAGGCTTTCTGTCAGCCCATATACAGTCAGAGAGAGCTTTATTTATATCTTTAATGTTGTTTTCTATGAAGAGCATAGATAAAGGATAAATAATTTTGGGGAGAATTATCATATTAATAAGATTGACTCTGCCAAGAAAGGATACAGGAAGCTGCTTCCAACTTAACATCTTGTCCTTAATGTGTTTAACCATGGGGTTAACATTTTCAGCATAAAGTTGGCTAATTTTAGGTGTTATTTTAACCCCCCGGTATGTGAATCCATCTGGTCCCCAGCGAAAGGGTTTTACAAAGTCAGGTTCATACTCACATGAAAAAACCAAGAGGCATGATTTCAGATTTTGTAAAATTAACATTGTATCCAGAGATTTGACCAAACTCTTTCACACAGTTGATTAGCGCAGGTATTGAGTTTGGTGGGTCTGTTAATGTCAGTAGGATACAGTAGAATACAGTAGAATTTTGTGCTGTGTTGTTCCTATTACGTTCCTTTGATATTGGAGGTTTGCCGGATAGTAATTGCTAATGGCTCTATAGCTAAAGAAGACATCAGAGGTGATAGTGGTGAAAGCCAAATCTTTTCAACACTTCAAGAATGTATTTTTGCTTTCCCTGCATCCATCGTTACAAAAGCACTTGGAGTTTGATGAAAATTAAGATAGTGAATAATATTAATTAAACGTCTTGTGTTATTTGATGAAGTACGGCCTTTTATAAACCCTGTTTGGTCTGCATTAACTATATCAGTCACCTCTTTTTCTAGTCGATTAGCCACTATTTTTCAAAGTATTTTTTACATCCACTCCAAGTAGGCTAATCGGGCGGTAAGAAGCACATAGTTTAGGATCTTTCCCTTTTTTGGGGATAACTATACTATGAGCTAAGTACATTGATTTTGGGAGTTCATTCGCTTCAAAAGATTTGTTGAACATATGTTGTAATAGTTTGCTTAATTTACTTTTCATCTTTTTATAAAACTGTACCACAGAATCCATCAGCCCCTGGACTTTTATCTGACTGGAGTGAGGAAATTTCTTTATCAATTTCTGTTATTGTAACAGGTCCTTCCAACAGTTTAGCTTGTTCCTGTGTTAGCTGAGGCATCTGTAAGCCATCTAAAAATTACTAATGGTAAGTGTATCGTTGTCCAATTCTGAGGTATACAACGTTTCATAACATTTCTGAAAGCATTCATTGATCTATTGTTTGTTTGACAGATTTGATCCTCATCAGATATTGCAGAAATAAAAGCTTTTCGGGGAGAGTTTCTTGCAAGACGAACTAAGAACGTATTCGGCTTATTTCCAAATTCAAACAATCTTTGTCTGGCAAACAAATTATCAGACTCAGCTTTCTTTCTTATTAAATTGGTCAACAGTAGTCTTTAACTCTTTAAGCACACCATCCGATTCCGATCTATGAAAATCTTCCTCTAATTTTTTCTTTTTCTTTTTAATTCGTGATTATTCTTGAGTGCGTTCTTTTCTCTTCTTACTAGAGTATGATATAATCACGCCTCACATGTACGCTTTATAAGCATCCCACACCAATCTTGGATCAGAGTCATTGCAGTCATTTATGAAAATCATCAAAATGAGGAGAGAATTCAGAGACGACCTGAATGAATACGATTGGCTGAGTCTCAGAAGAACCGGAATAGAGTCTCAGTAGAACCTGCTTCTCTCCCTCTGTGCCTCTATCCTTGTGTGTGATGAAACCAGAGTCCAGCTGTTTCTGCCTCTGATGAATCCATTCCAGATGTTTCCACTGTCAGCAGCTGATCTGAGGGTCAGATTACTGCAGCAGGATTACCCATGATGCACTGGGAGCTGACTGGGGGTCAGTTCACTCTGCAGAAACATCTGGAAATAGTCGACATTTGGGCTATTTTTTTATTATTATTGTCATGACAACGACTGCTCTGTGTGTGTGTGCTACAGACAGCTGTTACACACATTAGCCTCCATGATGTTTCTCCTTCTGTGTTCACCAGTGGAGCCAGAGGAACATGTGTGTCTGCTGCCTCCTGCTGGTTCCTCTCAGAATTGCGTACTAGGTTGATTGTTTAAATCACCTGTTAGTACACAAACAAACAAACAAACAAAGGGATATTAGAGCTGACATCAGTCACTGCTGTTAACCTTCCCACGATTATGATTTACACTTTTTTAAGTTCTCCTCAAAGGGACGGGTCCCTCAGAGACTCGTCGCTGCAGGTGAGGTCGCTTTAAAGACACCTCAGCAAAGAGCCAAAAACATTTTTCATAACGGTTCTCTGCGTCATTTTGATTTGCAATTAGTTTTTTTTTTTGTCATTATGGTCTTTTCATTATTTACACATTCATGTGACATCACTGCAGCCTACGCGCCACAAACGTATAGACTAAAACGATTTCTTCCAGGTAACAGTGCCTCCTTTTATTATTTTATCTGAAAAGTACTGGTGGCAGTTCAAACTTTTAATACTCGTCCGGTTTTACTTTAGTATTTATGAAGGATTTTCAGAGTAAAAGCAGCTCATTACAAACTCAAGGAAACCAACACGAATTAATTCACACCCAATAAGCTCATCAATAAAACAAATCAATAACAGGAGAGGTGATGTCTCATTCTTGATATAATTTTACTCAAGTCATTTCTTCTGTCACAAACAGGAAGACACAAACAGGTGCTTGGTTACAAAAAAGATATCAAAATAAAGGTCAAGTTGATTAAGGGTCGCAACATTCATTCTTCAGTTTGTAAACAGAAGTTCAGAATTTTATTTTTTGTTGAATCAAATAAAATATCAATAAACTTCTTTATGTTTATTTCTGTGAAGTTTAAAGACAGCAAACATTTTTCATCAACAACACATTCATCACGTAAATATTTCTTTAGTGCAACATGATTTTATGGCTTTCCACAATGCAGCCTGCAGGCAAAAGGAGAGACGGCAAACGTGAAGTAAAAAATAAAATATAACAGAAAAAGAACATTTATAGATTTTAAACATGTTTGATAAAATTATTATCAGCAGGGGGATTTTTGAACTTTGGTTCATTTGAAAAATATTTAGTTTCCAGCTGCATGAACGTCAAAACAACAATCACGTGACCCCAGGTTTTACCCAGAATGCCTCACAGTATCATGACTGTGTGTTCATTGAGACCAACAAATCTGCTGAGTCAGCTGTTTGGACGGGATCAACTGAACAGGAAGTTCATTTCCATCTTTGATTAGAGAAACACAGAATATTAACCTGTTCACAAATATGCAAAATAATATTATAAGACCAGGAGCCCGATTTAATAAACAACAACTTCAAAAAATAAAATGAAATAAAATAATGTGAGAATCTAAAGTGAGTTTAATATTATAACATCATTTGATATGATGTCATTTGATGTAATATAATATGATGTAATGTAATAGAATTGGGGTGCTGATGCACATGTTTGGGGCAGGAAGTGACATCACTGGTTGTTGTTGAGTTTCAGGAAGCGCTGTGACTTCTGTCTTGCCATTCGCTGCTGCTGCTGCGACACCTGAGCATCTGATATGACTGCCTTCAACTTCTGTAGGTAAACATGGTAACAAGGTGAGGGTGGGGCCACACACAGAAACATAAAGTAATAAAAGAAACCACACACACACACACACACACACACACACACACACACACACACACCTGAGCAGTGCTTGAGTCTCTGAGCTGAATGTTTCTCACAGACTCCTGAAAGTCTCGCTTCAACTTTAGCTTCTGCTGCTCCTGGTAGACAGACAGGTGAGAGACAGACAGACAGACAGACAGGTGAGAGACAGACATAATGATATCCCAAAAAATCAAATTAAAACAAAACTTGTCTCAGGAAAACAAAACATTTGAAAACATAAGTTTCTGTTTTAGTGAAGCTTAAAGTGAAACTCTCGCCAAAATGCAACCTAGGCTTTTAATGTGAATGTATATGAGTCAAACCTTTATGTAAAAGCATAATTATGACGAAAGAGCCACTTTTAAGATTTACCGTATTTTCGTTTTCGGGTCAAACTCATTTTCAATGGAGTGCTAAGGGCACTTTTACGCTAGCATCAAAATCTCTATTTGTAAAACATTAAGAATGTACACAGAGTTTACTCAAAAGAGAGTTTTTGAACAACTCACGTTAGCAGTAGCTTGTTCCACTCGCCGCCGTCCTGCCAGTGGAGAAGTGTCGATCTCAGAATGTGACGTAACCTGGAGGACAGTTAGGGCGGACCGCTACTGTCTTCTGGCAACAACTGTCCATGCGAGATCTCACGTGACTTTTCCAGCTTTTTATTTTAGTATTGTTTCTTATGAGGCTCCTTTTTCAACTTCAAAGTCAATATTGTTTTTTGCCAACGACAAAACAACGAATTATCTGTGCATTTATATGGAACTAAGCTTTAGGAGCGTTTCATCTTAACTGTCCTCCAGGTTACGTCACATTCTGAGATCGACACTTCTCCACTGGCAGGACGGCGGCGAGCTGAACAAGCTTCTGCTAACGTGAGTTGTTCAAAAACTTTTTTAGTAAACTCTGTGTACACAAACAATGTTCTCAATGCTCATGTTCATGTGTGGAGACCCTGGTGATACTACAAGCAAGGTTTCATGTTGTGTCGAGCCTTCGAGGAGATGGAGAAAAACAAAGTTAACAGTTCACTATAAAATTTTTCGTGGACAGCTCAAAACCTACAATAAGGCAAGAATCTCCCATTTCCAAAAACTAATGGACAAACATAAAAACAACCAAAAATTCCTCTTCTCCATAGTTGACCTTTTAACAAACACAAATTTTAATAGATCCTTCAAAACACCTACTGACGCCCTTTGCGAGGACTTTGCAGACCACTTCAGGAGTAAAATGAATTACACCAGATCGAGTCTTTTACCTCAACAGATTTCAAATGTCGACACACCTGGATCATTGATTTTACCCGAGGAAACACTGGAGAGTTTTGCCCTGGTTGATGCGAGGACACTTGGTCGAATCTTCTCCCAAGTGAAGCCCACAACCTGCCTATTAGACCCAATTCCCACACCGTTTTTTTAAAACACTTTGTGGATTCTTTGAGGATCAGCTGTTATACATGGTGAATTGCTCTCTTCAGACTGGTGTCTTCCCCGCCTCCTTTAAAACAGCGGTGGTGAAGCCCCTTCTGAAGAAGAGCAACTTAGATCCCAACATCTTTGATAATTATTGGCCTGTATCCAACTTACCGTTTTTAAGTAAAATTTTGGAAAAACTTGTTTTCAATCAAGTGAATGACTTTTTAATCGCAAAAAACAATTTAGAGAAGTGTCAGTCTGGTTTCAGGACGAACCACAGTACAGAGACAGCCCTTTCAAAGATTTTAAACGACATCAGGTACAACTTAGATAACCATAAACTCACAGTCTTGGTACTACTGGATCTAACTGCCGCCTTTGATACAGTAGACCATCACATTTTATTAGATAGACTGAAGAACCTGGTCGGCCTCTCTGGTACTGTTCTTAACTGGTTCGTCTCTTACCTCACAGATCGACGCTTCTTTGTAAGTATGGATACATGTTCCTCAGAAACCCACAAAATAAATTGTGGGGTTCCCCAAGGGTCAATTTTAGGTCCAACTCTTTTTAATCTTTACTTGGGGACGTCATCAGGAGGCACGGCATCAGCTTTCATAGTTATGCTGAC